>NW_028295081.1:0-175200 GCF_964341445.2 Mesoplodon mirus | reverse complement strand
CTTGCCCTAGCTAAAGTGCCAAGTGAACGTGACCCCGAGCCTCAAGGTAAGCACGAGTGTCTCCCAGCAGCAAAGTTTGGTGCGCAGCCATCTCCATGAACCCTGACTCCTCTACGGCTTTCCGTAGGCCTGAGAGAGTCGCGTATGAATTCCCTTCTGAGGAGAGCGTGTGTGCTGGGAGTCCCCTTTGTGTTTTCCGAGCCACATGACACAGCACAGACGGTTGGGGTCAAGTCTTTCTATGCAGAGGGAAGGGCAATGAACTGCTTCTCGCTTGCATAGCTTGATTTCTACAGCTGTAAGGCAGCCCCAGGACAACGTTTCTGCCAGTATTACACTCAACGTGGCTCTCCCTCTGTGGAGGCCCCCTGAACTGCACGGGAAAGAACCCTGAGCCTAAAGTGCATCCTGGCAAGTCTTACCTGTCATCTCTCTGTTGTGACAAGGTACACTGTAGGTCCAGCCTGACAGAAAATACAGGAAAACCGGTAAAATTGGGAGGCATTTGGACTCTCCGAAGTCACCTCGGCCTGACTTCGTCATTAAGCGGGTAACGCTGCTCATGGCATGCAAAGCACGCCGCGTCCAAACACGTGTGATCATAGAAAGGCCCAGTGTGGCTCAAAGTCTCCAGTCGTCAGTCCGACAGTGCCGGTAAATGCGCTGTGGGGTCACGTTGGAAACAGGAGCATGCGGGAGAAGCCCGACTTTCCCCCTTTGGAGAGCAACTTCGGTGCAGCTTCCAAGCTGCCTGAAAACCACACCAGCAGGACGCTATTCACGCCACAGATGCCTCTGACGAGCAGTGAGATTTTCCAAAGAAACCAGGTGCTTGCGACTCCTTCCTGGGCGCTCACCCAGGGCACAGTGTAGCTAGAGTGCCAACTCAATGTGACCTCTAGTCTCGAGGTAAGGTGCACCTTTCCCACGACCAGAGATAGGGGTGCACCACTTTGCAGGAAGTCTTCGTCAATGGACGGCTTTAGCTTTAGTATGCCTCACAGCGCTCAAGACTCTCACGTGGGCACTTCTCTCCAAGGAAGGACAACTGTGTACCAAAAAAGCCTTCGGAGCACAGTCAAGGGCTACACAGCTCTGGGAACACCCCTCACTCTTCAAGTTGGAGGGGCCGGGAACTAAGTTGTTCTCCTATGGCGAGCGTTCCACAGCTTGGAAACAGCCTCAGGAACGCGGTTCTCGGCAGCCTTTCTTTCCATGCGGGTCTGCCACGTTGAGGAAACCTACGCTGCCCTGGAAAGAAACCGCCGGGGCTCCAATTCAGTTTGGGGACTCCTGCTCGACGGCCCTCTAAGTGATGCCGAAAACTAGACTTTAGGTCCAGCCCGAAAGAAAGTGGAGATTCACCCTGAGCATTCCTACGCATCTGGAACATCCAAAGTCACCTTAGGCCTCCTGAGGCCTTTTAGAGGATTATGCCATTCACCACAGGCAGAACACACTGCATCCACAAGTTTCATCGCAGAGGGCCGAACTGTGTTCCAAGGGTCTCCTTTGGGTTGTCAGGGAAGAGAGGTGCATGTGCTGGGTGAGCCAGGTTGTAATTGAGAAGCTGGAGGAAGGCAGCGTTTTCCCCATTTGGAAGGTAGGTAGTGGCGGCCTCCCAGGCTGACTGAAAGACATTGCTGTTACCCGTCTGCCGGTCACTTGTAGGAATGCCTCAGTGAAGAAAGTGCGTTTTCTCCTACGAATCCAGGTGGTCTCCAGGGCCTTGCTAGGAGCTCATCCACGCTTGCCCTAGCTAAAGTGCCAAGTGAACGTGACCCCGAGCCTCAAGGTAAGCACGAGTGTCTCCCAGCAGCAAAGTTTGGTGCGCAGCCATCTCCATGAACCCTGACTCCTCTACGGCTTTCCGTAGGCCTGAGAGAGTCGCGTATGAATTCCCTTCTGAGGGAGAGCGTGTGTGCTGGGAGTCCCCTTTGTGTTTTCCGAGCCACATGACACAGCACAGACGGTTGGGGTCAAGTCTTTCTATGCAGAGGGAAGGGCAATGAACTGCTTCTCGCTTGCATAGCTTGATTTCTACAGCTGTAAGGCAGCCCCAGGACAACGTTTCTGCCAGTATTACACTCAACGTGGCTCTCCCTCTGTGGAGGCCCCCTGAACTGCACGGAAAGAAACCCTGAGCCTAAAGTGCATCCTGGCAAGTCTTACCTGTCATCTCTCTGTTGTGACCAAGGTACACTGTAGGTCCAGCCTGACAGAAAATACAGGAAAACCGGTAAAATTGGGAGGCATTTGGACTCTCCGAAGTCACCTCGGCCTGACTTCGTCATTAAGCGGGTAACGCTGCTCATGGCATGCAAAGCACGCCGCGTCCAAACACGTGTGATCATAGAAAGGCCCAGTGTGGCTCAAAGTCTCCAGTCGTCAGTCCGACAGTGCCGGTAAATGCGCTGTGGGGTCACGTTGGAAACAGGAGCATGCGGGAGAAGCCCGACTTTCCCCCTTTGGAGAGCAACTTCGGTGCAGCTTCCAAGCTGCCTGAAAACCACACCAGCAGGACGCTATTCACGCCACAGATGCCTCTGACGAGCAGTGAGATTTTCCAAAAGAAACCAGGTGCTTGCGACTCCTTCCTGGGCGCTCACCCCAGGGCACAGTGTAGCTAGAGTGCCAACTCAATGTGACCTCTAGTCTCGAGGTAAGGTGCACCTTTCCCCACGACCAGAGATAGGGGTGCACCACTTTGCAGGAAGTCTTCGTCAATGGACGGCTTTAGCTTTAGTATGCCTCACAGCGCTCAAGACTCTCACGTGGGCACTTCTCTCCAAGGAAGGACACTGTGTACCAAAAAGCCTTCGGAGCACAGTCAAGGGCTACACAGCTCTGGGAACACCCCTCACTCTGCAGTTGGAGGGGCCGGGAACTAAGTTGTTCTCCTATGGCGAGCGTTCCACAGCTTGGAAACAGCCTCAGGAACGCGGTTCTCGGCAGCCTTTCTTTCCATGCGGGTCTGCCACGTTGAGGAAACCTACGCTGCCCTGAAAGAAACCGCCGGGGCTCCAATTCAGTTTGGGGACTCCTGCTCGACGGCCCTCTAAGTGATGCCGAAAACTAGACTTTAGGTCCAGCCCGAAAGAAAGTGGAGATTCACCCTGAGCATTCCTACGCATCTGGAACATCCAAAGTCACCTTAGGCCTCCTGAGGCCTTTTAGAGGATTATGCCATTCACCACAGGCAGAACACACTGCATCCACAAGTTTCATCGCAGAGGGCCGAACTGTGTTCCAAGGGTCTCCTTTGGGTTGTCAGGGAAGAGAGGTGCATGTGCTGGGTGAGCCAGGTTGTAATTGAGAAGCCTGGAGGAAGGCAGCGTTTTCCCCATTTGGAAGGTAGGTAGTGGCGGCCTCCAGGCTGACTGAAAGACATTGCTGTTACCCGTCTGCCGGTCACTTGTAGGAATGCCTCAGTGAAGAAAGTGCGTTTTCTCCTACGAATCCAGGTGGTCTCCAGGGCCTTGCTAGGAGCTCATCCCACGCTTGCCCTAGCTAAAGTGCCAAGTGAACGTGACCCCGAGCCTCAAGGTAAGCACGAGTGTCTCCCAGCAGCAAAGTTTGGTGCGCAGCCATCTCCATGAACCCTGACTCCTCTACGGCTTTCCGTAGGCCTGAGAGAGTCGCGTATGAATTCCCTTCTGAGGGAGAGCGTGTGTGCTGGGAGTCCCCTTTGTGTTTTCCGAGCCACATGACACAGCACAGACGGTTGGGGTCAAGTCTTTCTATGCAGAGGGAAGGGCAATGAACTGCTTCTCGCTTGCATAGCTTGATTTCTACAGCTGTAAGGCAGCCCCAGGACAACGTTTCTGCCAGTATTACACTCAACGTGGCTCTCCCTCTGTGGAGGCCCCCTGAACTGCACGGAAAGAAACCCTGAGCCTAAAGTGCATCCTGGCAAGTCTTACCTGTCATCTCTCTGTTGTGACCAAGGTACACTGTAGGTCCAGCCTGACAGAAAATACAGGAAAACCGGTAAAATTGGGAGGCATTTGGACTCTCCGAAGTCACCTCGGCCTGACTTCGTCATTAAGCGGGTAACGCTGCTCATGGCATGCAAAGCACGCCGCGTCCAAACACGTGTGATCATAGAAAGGCCCAGTGTGGCTCAAAGTCTCCAGTCGTCAGTCCGACAGTGCCGGTAAATGCGCTGTGGGGTCACGTTGGAAACAGGAGCATGCGGGAGAAGCCCGACTTTCCCCCTTTGGAGAGCAACTTCGGTGCAGCTTCCAAGCTGCCTGAAAACCACACCAGCAGGACGCTATTCACGCCACAGATGCCTCTGACGAGCAGTGAGATTTTCCAAAAGAAACCAGGTGCTTGCGACTCCTTCCTGGGCGCTCACCCCAGGGCACAGTGTAGCTAGAGTGCCAACTCAATGTGACCTCTAGTCTCGAGGTAAGGTGCACCTTTCCCCACGACCAGAGATAGGGGTGCACCACTTTGCAGGAAGTCTTCGTCAATGGACGGCTTTAGCTTTAGTATGCCTCACAGCGCTCAAGACTCTCACGTGGGCACTTCTCTCCAAGGAAGGACACTGTGTACCAAAAAGCCTTCGGAGCACAGTCAAGGGCTACACAGCTCTGGGAACACCCCTCACTCTGCAGTTGGAGGGGCCGGGAACTAAGTTGTTCTCCTATGGCGAGCGTTCCACAGCTTGGAAACAGCCTCAGGAACGCGGTTCTCGGCAGCCTTTCTTTCCATGCGGGTCTGCCACGTTGAGGAAACCTACGCTGCCCTGAAAGAAACCGCCGGGGCTCCAATTCAGTTTGGGGACTCCTGCTCGACGGCCCTCTAAGTGATGCCGAAAACTAGACTTTAGGTCCAGCCCGAAAGAAAGTGGAGATTCACCCTGAGCATTCCTACGCATCTGGAACATCCAAAGTCACCTTAGGCCTCCTGAGGCCTTTTAGAGGATTATGCCATTCACCACAGGCAGAACACACTGCATCCACAAGTTTCATCGCAGAGGGCCGAACTGTGTTCCAAGGGTCTCCTTTGGGTTGTCAGGGAAGAGAGGTGCATGTGCTGGGTGAGCCAGGTTGTAATTGAGAAGCCTGGAGGAAGGCAGCGTTTTCCCCATTTGGAAGGTAGGTAGTGGCGGCCTCCAGGCTGACTGAAAGACATTGCTGTTACCCGTCTGCCGGTCACTTGTAGGAATGCCTCAGTGAAGAAAGTGCGTTTTCTCCTACGAATCCAGGTGGTCTCCAGGGCCTTGCTAGGAGCTCATCCCACGCTTGCCCTAGCTAAAGTGCCAAGTGAACGTGACCCCGAGCCTCAAGGTAAGCACGAGTGTCTCCCAGCAGCAAAGTTTGGTGCGCAGCCATCTCCATGAACCCTGACTCCTCTACGGCTTTCCGTAGGCCTGAGAGAGTCGCGTATGAATTCCCTTCTGAGGGAGAGCGTGTGTGCTGGGAGTCCCCTTTGTGTTTTCCGAGCCACATGACACAGCACAGACGGTTGGGGTCAAGTCTTTCTATGCAGAGGGAAGGGCAATGAACTGCTTCTCGCTTGCATAGCTTGATTTCTACAGCTGTAAGGCAGCCCCAGGACAACGTTTCTGCCAGTATTACACTCAACGTGGCTCTCCCTCTGTGGAGGCCCCCTGAACTGCACGGAAAGAAACCCTGAGCCTAAAGTGCATCCTGGCAAGTCTTACCTGTCATCTCTCTGTTGTGACCAAGGTACACTGTAGGTCCAGCCTGACAGAAAATACAGGAAAACCGGTAAAATTGGGAGGCATTTGGACTCTCCGAAGTCACCTCGGCCTGACTTCGTCATTAAGCGGGTAACGCTGCTCATGGCATGCAAAGCACGCCGCGTCCAAACACGTGTGATCATAGAAAGGCCCAGTGTGGCTCAAAGTCTCCAGTCGTCAGTCCGACAGTGCCGGTAAATGCGCTGTGGGGTCACGTTGGAAACAGGAGCATGCGGGAGAAGCCCGACTTTCCCCCTTTGGAGAGCAACTTCGGTGCAGCTTCCAAGCTGCCTGAAAACCACACCAGCAGGACGCTATTCACGCCACAGATGCCTCTGACGAGCAGTGAGATTTTCCAAAAGAAACCAGGTGCTTGCGACTCCTTCCTGGGCGCTCACCCCAGGGCACAGTGTAGCTAGAGTGCCAACTCAATGTGACCTCTAGTCTCGAGGTAAGGTGCACCTTTCCCCACGACCAGAGATAGGGGTGCACCACTTTGCAGGAAGTCTTCGTCAATGGACGGCTTTAGCTTTAGTATGCCTCACAGCGCTCAAGACTCTCACGTGGGCACTTCTCTCCAAGGAAGGACACTGTGTACCAAAAAGCCTTCGGAGCACAGTCAAGGGCTACACAGCTCTGGGAACACCCCTCACTCTGCAGTTGGAGGGGCCGGGAACTAAGTTGTTCTCCTATGGCGAGCGTTCCACAGCTTGGAAACAGCCTCAGGAACGCGGTTCTCGGCAGCCTTTCTTTCCATGCGGGTCTGCCACGTTGAGGAAACCTACGCTGCCCTGAAAGAAACCGCCGGGGCTCCAATTCAGTTTGGGGACTCCTGCTCGACGGCCCTCTAAGTGATGCCGAAAACTAGACTTTAGGTCCAGCCCGAAAGAAAGTGGAGATTCACCCTGAGCATTCCTACGCATCTGGAACATCCAAAGTCACCTTAGGCCTCCTGAGGCCTTTTAGAGGATTATGCCATTCACCACAGGCAGAACACACTGCATCCACAAGTTTCATCGCAGAGGGCCGAACTGTGTTCCAAGGGTCTCCTTTGGGTTGTCAGGGAAGAGAGGTGCATGTGCTGGGTGAGCCAGGTTGTAATTGAGAAGCCTGGAGGAAGGCAGCGTTTTCCCCATTTGGAAGGTAGGTAGTGGCGGCCTCCAGGCTGACTGAAAGACATTGCTGTTACCCGTCTGCCGGTCACTTGTAGGAATGCCTCAGTGAAGAAAGTGCGTTTTCTCCTACGAATCCAGGTGGTCTCCAGGGCCTTGCTAGGAGCTCATCCCACGCTTGCCCTAGCTAAAGTGCCAAGTGAACGTGACCCCGAGCCTCAAGGTAAGCACGAGTGTCTCCCAGCAGCAAAGTTTGGTGCGCAGCCATCTCCATGAACCCTGACTCCTCTACGGCTTTCCGTAGGCCTGAGAGAGTCGCGTATGAATTCCCTTCTGAGGGAGAGCGTGTGTGCTGGGAGTCCCCTTTGTGTTTTCCGAGCCACATGACACAGCACAGACGGTTGGGGTCAAGTCTTTCTATGCAGAGGGAAGGGCAATGAACTGCTTCTCGCTTGCATAGCTTGATTTCTACAGCTGTAAGGCAGCCCCAGGACAACGTTTCTGCCAGTATTACACTCAACGTGGCTCTCCCTCTGTGGAGGCCCCCTGAACTGCACGGAAAGAAACCCTGAGCCTAAAGTGCATCCTGGCAAGTCTTACCTGTCATCTCTCTGTTGTGACCAAGGTACACTGTAGGTCCAGCCTGACAGAAAATACAGGAAAACCGGTAAAATTGGGAGGCATTTGGACTCTCCGAAGTCACCTCGGCCTGACTTCGTCATTAAGCGGGTAACGCTGCTCATGGCATGCAAAGCACGCCGCGTCCAAACACGTGTGATCATAGAAAGGCCCAGTGTGGCTCAAAGTCTCCAGTCGTCAGTCCGACAGTGCCGGTAAATGCGCTGTGGGGTCACGTTGGAAACAGGAGCATGCGGGAGAAGCCCGACTTTCCCCCTTTGGAGAGCAACTTCGGTGCAGCTTCCAAGCTGCCTGAAAACCACACCAGCAGGACGCTATTCACGCCACAGATGCCTCTGACGAGCAGTGAGATTTTCCAAAAGAAACCAGGTGCTTGCGACTCCTTCCTGGGCGCTCACCCCAGGGCACAGTGTAGCTAGAGTGCCAACTCAATGTGACCTCTAGTCTCGAGGTAAGGTGCACCTTTCCCCACGACCAGAGATAGGGGTGCACCACTTTGCAGGAAGTCTTCGTCAATGGACGGCTTTAGCTTTAGTATGCCTCACAGCGCTCAAGACTCTCACGTGGGCACTTCTCTCCAAGGAAGGACACTGTGTACCAAAAAGCCTTCGGAGCACAGTCAAGGGCTACACAGCTCTGGGAACACCCCTCACTCTGCAGTTGGAGGGGCCGGGAACTAAGTTGTTCTCCTATGGCGAGCGTTCCACAGCTTGGAAACAGCCTCAGGAACGCGGTTCTCGGCAGCCTTTCTTTCCATGCGGGTCTGCCACGTTGAGGAAACCTACGCTGCCCTGAAAGAAACCGCCGGGGCTCCAATTCAGTTTGGGGACTCCTGCTCGACGGCCCTCTAAGTGATGCCGAAAACTAGACTTTAGGTCCAGCCCGAAAGAAAGTGGAGATTCACCCTGAGCATTCCTACGCATCTGGAACATCCAAAGTCACCTTAGGCCTCCTGAGGCCTTTTAGAGGATTATGCCATTCACCACAGGCAGAACACACTGCATCCACAAGTTTCATCGCAGAGGGCCGAACTGTGTTCCAAGGGTCTCCTTTGGGTTGTCAGGGAAGAGAGGTGCATGTGCTGGGTGAGCCAGGTTGTAATTGAGAAGCCTGGAGGAAGGCAGCGTTTTCCCCATTTGGAAGGTAGGTAGTGGCGGCCTCCAGGCTGACTGAAAGACATTGCTGTTACCCGTCTGCCGGTCACTTGTAGGAATGCCTCAGTGAAGAAAGTGCGTTTTCTCCTACGAATCCAGGTGGTCTCCAGGGCCTTGCTAGGAGCTCATCCCACGCTTGCCCTAGCTAAAGTGCCAAGTGAACGTGACCCCGAGCCTCAAGGTAAGCACGAGTGTCTCCCAGCAGCAAAGTTTGGTGCGCAGCCATCTCCATGAACCCTGACTCCTCTACGGCTTTCCGTAGGCCTGAGAGAGTCGCGTATGAATTCCCTTCTGAGGGAGAGCGTGTGTGCTGGGAGTCCCCTTTGTGTTTTCCGAGCCACATGACACAGCACAGACGGTTGGGGTCAAGTCTTTCTATGCAGAGGGAAGGGCAATGAACTGCTTCTCGCTTGCATAGCTTGATTTCTACAGCTGTAAGGCAGCCCCAGGACAACGTTTCTGCCAGTATTACACTCAACGTGGCTCTCCCTCTGTGGAGGCCCCCTGAACTGCACGGAAAGAAACCCTGAGCCTAAAGTGCATCCTGGCAAGTCTTACCTGTCATCTCTCTGTTGTGACCAAGGTACACTGTAGGTCCAGCCTGACAGAAAATACAGGAAAACCGGTAAAATTGGGAGGCATTTGGACTCTCCGAAGTCACCTCGGCCTGACTTCGTCATTAAGCGGGTAACGCTGCTCATGGCATGCAAAGCACGCCGCGTCCAAACACGTGTGATCATAGAAAGGCCCAGTGTGGCTCAAAGTCTCCAGTCGTCAGTCCGACAGTGCCGGTAAATGCGCTGTGGGGTCACGTTGGAAACAGGAGCATGCGGGAGAAGCCCGACTTTCCCCCTTTGGAGAGCAACTTCGGTGCAGCTTCCAAGCTGCCTGAAAACCACACCAGCAGGACGCTATTCACGCCACAGATGCCTCTGACGAGCAGTGAGATTTTCCAAAAGAAACCAGGTGCTTGCGACTCCTTCCTGGGCGCTCACCCCAGGGCACAGTGTAGCTAGAGTGCCAACTCAATGTGACCTCTAGTCTCGAGGTAAGGTGCACCTTTCCCCACGACCAGAGATAGGGGTGCACCACTTTGCAGGAAGTCTTCGTCAATGGACGGCTTTAGCTTTAGTATGCCTCACAGCGCTCAAGACTCTCACGTGGGCACTTCTCTCCAAGGAAGGACACTGTGTACCAAAAAGCCTTCGGAGCACAGTCAAGGGCTACACAGCTCTGGGAACACCCCTCACTCTGCAGTTGGAGGGGCCGGGAACTAAGTTGTTCTCCTATGGCGAGCGTTCCACAGCTTGGAAACAGCCTCAGGAACGCGGTTCTCGGCAGCCTTTCTTTCCATGCGGGTCTGCCACGTTGAGGAAACCTACGCTGCCCTGAAAGAAACCGCCGGGGCTCCAATTCAGTTTGGGGACTCCTGCTCGACGGCCCTCTAAGTGATGCCGAAAACTAGACTTTAGGTCCAGCCCGAAAGAAAGTGGAGATTCACCCTGAGCATTCCTACGCACCTGGAACATCCAAAGTCACCTTAGGCCTCCTGAGGCCTTTTAGAGGATTATGCCATTCACCACAGGCAGAACACACTGCATCCACAAGCTTCATCGCAGAGGGCCGAACTGTGTTCCAAGGGTCTCCTTTGGGTTGTCAGGGAAGAGAGGTGCATGTGCTGGGTGAGCCAGGTTGTAATTGAGAAGCCTGGAGAAAGGCAGCGTTTTCCCCATTTGGAAGGTAGGTAGTGGCGGCCTCCAGGCTGACTGAAAGACATTGCTGTTACCCGTCTGCCGGTCACTTGTAGGAATGCCTCAGTGAAGAAAGTGCGTTTTCTCCTACGAATCCAGGTGGTCTCCAGGGCCTTGCTAGGAGCTCATCCCACGCTTGCCCTAGCTAAAGTGCCAAGTGAACGTGACCCCGAGCCTCAAGGTAAGCACGAGTGTCTCCCAGCAGCAAAGTTTGGTGCGCAGCCATCTCCATGAACCCTGACTCCTCTACGGCTTTCCGTAGGCCTGAGAGAGTCGCGTATGAATTCCCTTCTGAGGGAGAGCGTGTGTGCTGGGAGTCCCCTTTGTGTTTTCCGAGCCACATGACACAGCACAGACGGTTGGGGTCAAGTCTTTCTATGCAGAGGGAAGGGCAATGAACTGCTTCTCGCTTGCATAGCTTGATTTCTACAGCTGTAAGGCAGCCCCAGGACAACGTTTCTGCCAGTATTACACTCAACGTGGCTCTCCCTCTGTGGAGGCCCCCTGAACTGCACGGAAAGAAACCCTGAGCCTAAAGTGCATCCTGGCAAGTCTTACCTGTCATCTCTCTGTTGTGACCAAGGTACACTGTAGGTCCAGCCCGACAGAAAATACAGGAAAACCGGTAAAATTGGGAGGCATTTGGACTCTCCGAAGTCACCTCGGCCTGACTTCGTCATTAAGCGGGTAACGCTGCTCATGGCATGCAAAGCACGCCGCGTCCAAACACGTGTGATCATAGAAAGGCCCAGTGTGGCTCAAAGTCTCCAGTCGTCAGTCCGACAGTGCCGGTAAATGCGCTGTGGGGTCACGTTGGAAACAGGAGCATGCGGGAGAAGCCCGACTTTCCCCCTTTGGAGAGCAACTTCGGTGCAGCTTCCAAGCTGCCTGAAAACCACACCAGCAGGACGCTATTCACGCCACAGATGCCTCTGACGAGCAGTGAGATTTTCCAAAAGAAACCAGGTGCTTGCGACTCCTTCCTGGGCGCTCACCCCAGGGCACAGTGTAGCTAGAGTGCCAACTCAATGTGACCTCTAGTCTCGAGGTAAGGTGCACCTTTCCCCACGACCAGAGATAGGGGTGCACCACTTTGCAGGAAGTCTTCGTCAATGGACGGCTTTAGCTTTAGTATGCCTCACAGCGCTCAAGACTCTCACGTGGGCACTTCTCTCCAAGGAAGGACACTGTGTACCAAAAAGCCTTCGGAGCACAGTCAAGGGCTACACAGCTCTGGGAACACCCCTCACTCTGCAGTTGGAGGGGCCGGGAACTAAGTTGTTCTCCTATGGCGAGCGTTCCACAGCTTGGAAACAGCCTCAGGAACGCGGTTCTCGGCAGCCTTTCTTTCCATGCGGGTCTGCCACGTTGAGGAAACCTACGCTGCCCTGAAAGAAACCGCCGGGGCTCCAATTCAGTTTGGGGACTCCTGCTCGACGGCCCTCTAAGTGATGCCGAAAACTAGACTTTAGGTCCAGCCCGAAAGAAAGTGGAGATTCACCCTGAGCATTCCTACGCATCTGGAACATCCAAAGTCACCTTAGGCCTCCTGAGGCCTTTTAGAGGATTATGCCATTCACCACAGGCAGAACACACTGCATCCACAAGTTTCATCGCAGAGGGCCGAACTGTGTTCCAAGGGTCTCCTTTGGGTTGTCAGGGAAGAGAGGTGCATGTGCTGGGTGAGCCAGGTTGTAATTGAGAAGCCTGGAGGAAGGCAGCGTTTTCCCCATTTGGAAGGTAGGTAGTGGCGGCCTCCAGGCTGACTGAAAGACATTGCTGTTACCCGTCTGCCGGTCACTTGTAGGAATGCCTCAGTGAAGAAAGTGCGTTTTCTCCTACGAATCCAGGTGGTCTCCAGGGCCTTGCTAGGAGCTCATCCCACGCTTGCCCTAGCTAAAGTGCCAAGTGAACGTGACCCCGAGCCTCAAGGTAAGCACGAGTGTCTCCCAGCAGCAAAGTTTGGTGCGCAGCCATCTCCATGAACCCTGACTCCTCTACGGCTTTCCGTAGGCCTGAGAGAGTCGCGTATGAATTCCCTTCTGAGGGAGAGCGTGTGTGCTGGGAGTCCCCTTTGTGTTTTCCGAGCCACATGACACAGCACAGACGGTTGGGGTCAAGTCTTTCTATGCAGAGGGAAGGGCAATGAACTGCTTCTCGCTTGCATAGCTTGATTTCTACAGCTGTAAGGCAGCCCCAGGACAACGTTTCTGCCAGTATTACACTCAACGTGGCTCTCCCTCTGTGGAGGCCCCCTGAACTGCACGGAAAGAAACCCTGAGCCTAAAGTGCATCCTGGCAAGTCTTACCTGTCATCTCTCTGTTGTGACCAAGGTACACTGTAGGTCCAGCCTGACAGAAAATACAGGAAAACCGGTAAAATTGGGAGGCATTTGGACTCTCCGAAGTCACCTCGGCCTGACTTCGTCATTAAGCGGGTAACGCTGCTCATGGCATGCAAAGCACGCCGCGTCCAAACACGTGTGATCATAGAAAGGCCCAGTGTGGCTCAAAGTCTCCAGTCGTCAGTCCGACAGTGCCGGTAAATGCGCTGTGGGGTCACGTTGGAAACAGGAGCATGCGGGAGAAGCCCGACTTTCCCCCTTTGGAGAGCAACTTCGGTGCAGCTTCCAAGCTGCCTGAAAACCACACCAGCAGGACGCTATTCACGCCACAGATGCCTCTGACGAGCAGTGAGATTTTCCAAAAGAAACCAGGTGCTTGCGACTCCTTCCTGGGCGCTCACCCCAGGGCACAGTGTAGCTAGAGTGCCAACTCAATGTGACCTCTAGTCTCGAGGTAAGGTGCACCTTTCCCCACGACCAGAGATAGGGGTGCACCACTTTGCAGGAAGTCTTCGTCAATGGACGGCTTTAGCTTTAGTATGCCTCACAGCGCTCAAGACTCTCACGTGGGCACTTCTCTCCAAGGAAGGACACTGTGTACCAAAAAGCCTTCGGAGCACAGTCAAGGGCTACACAGCTCTGGGAACACCCCTCACTCTGCAGTTGGAGGGGCCGGGAACTAAGTTGTTCTCCTATGGCGAGCGTTCCACAGCTTGGAAACAGCCTCAGGAACGCGGTTCTCGGCAGCCTTTCTTTCCATGCGGGTCTGCCACGTTGAGGAAACCTACGCTGCCCTGAAAGAAACCGCCGGGGCTCCAATTCAGTTTGGGGACTCCTGCTCGACGGCCCTCTAAGTGATGCCGAAAACTAGACTTTAGGTCCAGCCCGAAAGAAAGTGGAGATTCACCCTGAGCATTCCTACGCATCTGGAACATCCAAAGTCACCTTAGGCCTCCTGAGGCCTTTTAGAGGATTATGCCATTCACCACAGGCAGAACACACTGCATCCACAAGTTTCATCGCAGAGGGCCGAACTGTGTTCCAAGGGTCTCCTTTGGGTTGTCAGGGAAGAGAGGTGCATGTGCTGGGTGAGCCAGGTTGTAATTGAGAAGCCTGGAGGAAGGCAGCGTTTTCCCCATTTGGAAGGTAGGTAGTGGCGGCCTCCAGGCTGACTGAAAGACATTGCTGTTACCCGTCTGCCGGTCACTTGTAGGAATGCCTCAGTGAAGAAAGTGCGTTTTCTCCTACGAATCCAGGTGGTCTCCAGGGCCTTGCTAGGAGCTCATCCCACGCTTGCCCTAGCTAAAGTGCCAAGTGAACGTGACCCCGAGCCTCAAGGTAAGCACGAGTGTCTCCCAGCAGCAAAGTTTGGTGCGCAGCCATCTCCATGAACCCTGACTCCTCTACGGCTTTCCGTAGGCCTGAGAGAGTCGCGTATGAATTCCCTTCTGAGGGAGAGCGTGTGTGCTGGGAGTCCCCTTTGTGTTTTCCGAGCCACATGACACAGCACAGACGGTTGGGGTCAAGTCTTTCTATGCAGAGGGAAGGGCAATGAACTGCTTCTCGCTTGCATAGCTTGATTTCTACAGCTGTAAGGCAGCCCCAGGACAACGTTTCTGCCAGTATTACACTCAACGTGGCTCTCCCTCTGTGGAGGCCCCCTGAACTGCACGGAAAGAAACCCTGAGCCTAAAGTGCATCCTGGCAAGTCTTACCTGTCATCTCTCTGTTGTGACCAAGGTACACTGTAGGTCCAGCCTGACAGAAAATACAGGAAAACCGGTAAAATTGGGAGGCATTTGGACTCTCCGAAGTCACCTCGGCCTGACTTCGTCATTAAGCGGGTAACGCTGCTCATGGCATGCAAAGCACGCCGCGTCCAAACACGTGTGATCATAGAAAGGCCCAGTGTGGCTCAAAGTCTCCAGTCGTCAGTCCGACAGTGCCGGTAAATGCGCTGTGGGGTCACGTTGGAAACAGGAGCATGCGGGAGAAGCCCGACTTTCCCCCTTTGGAGAGCAACTTCGGTGCAGCTTCCAAGCTGCCTGAAAACCACACCAGCAGGACGCTATTCACGCCACAGATGCCTCTGACGAGCAGTGAGATTTTCCAAAAGAAACCAGGTGCTTGCGACTCCTTCCTGGGCGCTCACCCCAGGGCACAGTGTAGCTAGAGTGCCAACTCAATGTGACCTCTAGTCTCGAGGTAAGGTGCACCTTTCCCCACGACCAGAGATAGGGGTGCACCACTTTGCAGGAAGTCTTCGTCAATGGACGGCTTTAGCTTTAGTATGCCTCACAGCGCTCAAGACTCTCACGTGGGCACTTCTCTCCAAGGAAGGACACTGTGTACCAAAAAGCCTTCGGAGCACAGTCAAGGGCTACACAGCTCTGGGAACACCCCTCACTCTGCAGTTGGAGGGGCCGGGAACTAAGTTGTTCTCCTATGGCGAGCGTTCCACAGCTTGGAAACAGCCTCAGGAACGCGGTTCTCGGCAGCCTTTCTTTCCATGCGGGTCTGCCACGTTGAGGAAACCTACGCTGCCCTGAAAGAAACCGCCGGGGCTCCAATTCAGTTTGGGGACTCCTGCTCGACGGCCCTCTAAGTGATGCCGAAAACTAGACTTTAGGTCCAGCCCGAAAGAAAGTGGAGATTCACCCTGAGCATTCCTACGCACCTGGAACATCCAAAGTCACCTTAGGCCTCCTGAGGCCTTTTAGAGGATTATGCCATTCACCACAGGCAGAACACACTGCATCCACAAGCTTCATCGCAGAGGGCCGAACTGTGTTCCAAGGGTCTCCTTTGGGTTGTCAGGGAAGAGAGGTGCATGTGCTGGGTGAGCCAGGTTGTAATTGAGAAGCCTGGAGAAAGGCAGCGTTTTCCCCATTTGGAAGGTAGGTAGTGGCGGCCTCCAGGCTGACTGAAAGACATTGCTGTTACCCGTCTGCCGGTCACTTGTAGGAATGCCTCAGTGAAGAAAGTGCGTTTTCTCCTACGAATCCAGGTGGTCTCCAGGGCCTTGCTAGGAGCTCATCCCACGCTTGCCCTAGCTAAAGTGCCAAGTGAACGTGACCCCGAGCCTCAAGGTAAGCACGAGTGTCTCCCAGCAGCAAAGTATGGTGCGCAGCCATCTCCATGAACCCTGACTCCTCTACGGCTTTCCGTAGGCCTGAGAGAGTCGCGTATGAATTCCCTTCTGAGGGAGAGCGTGTGTGCTGGGAGTCCCCTTTGTGTTTTCCGAGCCACATGACACAGCACAGACGGTTGGGGTCAAGTCTTTCTATGCAGAGGGAAGGGCAATGAACTGCTTCTCGCTTGCATAGCTTGATTTCTACAGCTGTAAGGCAGCCCCAGGACAACGTTTCTGCCAGTATTACACTCAACGTGGCTCTCCCTCTGTGGAGGCCCCCTGAACTGCACGGAAAGAAACCCTGAGCCTAAAGTGCATCCTGGCAAGTCTTACCTGTCATCTCTCTGTTGTGACCAAGGTACACTGTAGGTCCAGCCTGACAGAAAACACAGGAAAACCGGTAAAATTGGGAGGCATTTGGACTCTCCGAAGTCACCTCGGCCTGACTTCGTCATTAAGCGGGTAACGCTGCTCATGGCATGCAAAGCACGCCGCGTCCAAACACGTGTGATCATAGAAAGGCCCAGTGTGGCTCAAAGTCTCCAGTCGTCAGTCCGACAGTGCCGGTAAATGCGCTGTGGGGTCACGTTGGAAACAGGAGCATGCGGGAGAAGCCCGACTTTCCCCCTTTGGAGAGCAACTTCGGTGCAGCTTCCAAGCTGCCTGAAAACCACACCAGCAGGACACTATTCACGCCACAGATGCCTCTGACGAGCGGTGAGATTTTCCAAAAGAAACCAGGTGCTTGCGACTCCTTCCTGGGCGCTCACCCCAGGGCACAGTGTAGCTAGAGTGCCAACTCAATGTGACCTCTAGTCTCGAGGTAAGGTGCACCTTTCCCCACGACCAGAGATAGGGGTGCACCACTTTGCAGGAAGTCTTCGTCAATGGACGGCTTTAGCTTTAGTATGCCTCACAGCGCTCAAGACTCTCACGTGGGCACTTCTCTCCAAGGAAGGACACTGTGTACCAAAAAGCCTTCGGAGCACAGTCAAGGGCTACACAGCTCTGGGAACACCCCTCACTCTGCAGTTGGAGGGGCCGGGAACTAAGTTGTTCTCCTATGGCGAGCGTTCCACAGCTTGGAAACAGCCTCAGGAACGCGGTTCTCGGCAGCCTTTCTTTCCATGCGGGTCTGCCACGTTGAGGAAACCTACGCTGCCCTGAAAGAAACCGCCGGGGCTCCAATTCAGTTTGGGGACTCCTGCTCGACGGCCCTCTAAGTGATGCCGAAAACTAGACTTTAGGTCCAGCCCGAAAGAAAGTGGAGATTCACCCTGAGCATTCCTACGCACCTGGAACATCCAAAGTCACCTTAGGCCTCCTGAGGCCTTTTAGAGGATTATGCCATTCACCACAGGCAGAACACACTGCATCCACAAGCTTCATCGCAGAGGGCCGAACTGTGTTCCAAGGGTCTCCTTTGGGTTGTCAGGGAAGAGAGGTGCATGTGCTGGGTGAGCCAGGTTGTAATTGAGAAGCCTGGAGAAAGGCAGCGTTTTCCCCATTTGGAAGGTAGGTAGTGGCGGCCTCCAGGCTGACTGAAAGACATTGCTGTTACCCGTCTGCCGGTCACTTGTAGGAATGCCTCAGTGAAGAAAGTGCGTTTTCTCCTACGAATCCAGGTGGTCTCCAGGGCCTTGCTAGGAGCTCATCCCACGCTTGCCCTAGCTAAAGTGCCAAGTGAACGTGACCCCGAGCCTCAAGGTAAGCACGAGTGTCTCCCAGCAGCAAAGTTTGGTGCGCAGCCATCTCCATGAACCCTGACTCCTCTACGGCTTTCCGTAGGCCTGAGAGAGTCGCGTATGAATTCCCTTCTGAGGGAGAGCGTGTGTGCTGGGAGTCCCCTTTGTGTTTTCCGAGCCACATGACACAGCACAGACGGTTGGGGTCAAGTCTTTCTATGCAGAGGGAAGGGCAATGAACTGCTTCTCGCTTGCATAGCTTGATTTCTACAGCTGTAAGGCAGCCCCAGGACAACGTTTCTGCCAGTATTACACTCAACGTGGCTCTCCCTCTGTGGAGGCCCCCTGAACTGCACGGAAAGAAACCCTGAGCCTAAAGTGCATCCTGGCAAGTCTTACCTGTCATCTCTCTGTTGTGACCAAGGTACACTGTAGGTCCAGCCTGACAGAAAACACAGGAAAACCGGTAAAATTGGGAGGCATTTGGACTCTCCGAAGTCACCTCGGCCTGACTTCGTCATTAAGCGGGTAACGCTGCTCATGGCATGCAAAGCACGCCGCGTCCAAACACGTGTGATCATAGAAAGGCCCAGTGTGGCTCAAAGTCTCCAGTCGTCAGTCCGACAGTGCCGGTAAATGCGCTGTGGGGTCACGTTGGAAACAGGAGCATGCGGGAGAAGCCCGACTTTCCCCCTTTGGAGAGCAACTTCGGTGCAGCTTCCAAGCTGCCTGAAAACCACACCAGCAGGACACTATTCACGCCACAGATGCCTCTGACGAGCGGTGAGATTTTCCAAAAGAAACCAGGTGCTTGCGACTCCTTCCTGGGCGCTCACCCCAGGGCACAGTGTAGCTAGAGTGCCAACTCAATGTGACCTCTAGTCTCGAGGTAAGGTGCACCTTTCCCCACGACCAGAGATAGGGGTGCACCACTTTGCAGGAAGTCTTCGTCAATGGACGGCTTTAGCTTTAGTATGCCTCACAGCGCTCAAGACTCTCACGTGGGCACTTCTCTCCAAGGAAGGACACTGTGTACCAAAAAGCCTTCGGAGCACAGTCAAGGGCTACACAGCTCTGGGAACACCCCTCACTCTGCAGTTGGAGGGGCCGGGAACTAAGTTGTTCTCCTATGGCGAGCGTTCCACAGCTTGGAAACAGCCTCAGGAACGCGGTTCTCGGCAGCCTTTCTTTCCATGCGGGTCTGCCACGTTGAGGAAACCTACGCTGCCCTGAAAGAAACCGCCGGGGCTCCAATTCAGTTTGGGGACTCCTGCTCGACGGCCCTCTAAGTGATGCCGAAAACTAGACTTTAGGTCCAGCCCGAAAGAAAGTGGAGATTCACCCTGAGCATTCCTACGCACCTGGAACATCCAAAGTCACCTTAGGCCTCCTGAGGCCTTTTAGAGGATTATGCCATTCACCACAGGCAGAACACACTGCATCCACAAGCTTCATCGCAGAGGGCCGAACTGTGTTCCAAGGGTCTCCTTTGGGTTGTCAGGGAAGAGAGGTGCATGTGCTGGGTGAGCCAGGTTGTAATTGAGAAGCCTGGAGAAAGGCAGCGTTTTCCCCATTTGGAAGGTAGGTAGTGGCGGCCTCCAGGCTGACTGAAAGACATTGCTGTTACCCGTCTGCCGGTCACTTGTAGGAATGCCTCAGTGAAGAAAGTGCGTTTTCTCCTACGAATCCAGGTGGTCTCCAGGGCCTTGCTAGGAGCTCATCCCACGCTTGCCCTAGCTAAAGTGCCAAGTGAACGTGACCCCGAGCCTCAAGGTAAGCACGAGTGTCTCCCAGCAGCACAGTTTGGTGCGCAGCCATCTCCATGAACCCTGACTCCTCTACGGCTTTCCGTAGGCCTGAGAGAGTCGCGTATGAATTCCCTTCTGAGGGAGAGCGTGTGTGCTGGGAGTCCCCTTTGTGTTTTCCGAGCCACATGACACAGCACAGACGGTTGGGGTCAAGTCTTTCTATGCAGAGGGAAGGGCAATGAACTGCTTCTCGCTTGCATAGCTTGATTTCTACAGCTGTAAGGCAGCCCCAGGACAACGTTTCTGCCAGTATTACACTCAACGTGGCTCTCCCTCTGTGGAGGCCCCCTGAACTGCACGGAAAGAAACCCTGAGCCTAAAGTGCATCCTGGCAAGTCTTACCTGTCATCTCTCTGTTGTGACCAAGGTACACTGTAGGTCCAGCCTGACAGAAAACACAGGAAAACCGGTAAAATTGGGAGGCATTTGGACTCTCCGACGTCACCTCGGCCTGACTTCGTCATTAAGCGGGTAACGCTGCTCATGGCATGCAAAGCACGCCGCGTCCAAACACGTGTGATCATAGAAAGGCCCAGTGTGGCTCAAAGTCTCCAGTCGTCAGTCCGACAGTGCCGGTAAATGCGCTGTGGGGTCACGTTGGAAACAGGAGCATGCGGGAGAAGCCCGACTTTCCCCCTTTGGAGAGCAACTTCGGTGCAGCTTCCAAGCTGCCTGAAAACCACACCAGCAGGACACTATTCACGCCACAGATGCCTCTGACGAGCGGTGAGATTTTCCAAAAGAAACCAGGTGCTTGCGACTCCTTCCTGGGCGCTCACCCCAGGGCACAGTGTAGCTAGAGTGCCAACTCAATGTGACCTCTAGTCTCGAGGTAAGGTGCACCTTTCCCCACGACCAGAGATAGGGGTGCACCACTTTGCAGGAAGTCTTCGTCAATGGACGGCTTTAGCTTTAGTATGCCTCACAGCGCTCAAGACTCTCACGTGGGCACTTCTCTCCAAGGAAGGACACTGTGTACCAAAAAGCCTTCGGAGCACAGTCAAGGGCTACACAGCTCTGGGAACACCCCTCACTCTGCAGTTGGAGGGGCCGGGAACTAAGTTGTTCTCCTATGGCGAGCGTTCCACAGCTTGGAAACAGCCTCAGGAACGCGGTTCTCGGCAGCCTTTCTTTCCATGCGGGTCTGCCACGTTGAGGAAACCTACGCTGCCCTGAAAGAAACCGCCGGGGCTCCAATTCAGTTTGGGGACTCCTGCTCGACGGCCCTCTAAGTGATGCCGAAAACTAGACTTTAGGTCCAGCCCGAAAGAAAGTGGAGATTCACCCTGAGCATTCCTACGCACCTGGAACATCCAAAGTCACCTTAGGCCTCCTGAGGCCTTTTAGAGGATTATGCCATTCACCACAGGCAGAACACACTGCATCCACAAGCTTCATCGCAGAGGGCCGAACTGTGTTCCAAGGGTCTCCTTTGGGTTGTCAGGGAAGAGAGGTGCATGTGCTGGGTGAGCCAGGTTGTAATTGAGAAGCCTGGAGAAAGGCAGCGTTTTCCCCATTTGGAAGGTAGGTAGTGGCGGCCTCCAGGCTGACTGAAAGACATTGCTGTTACCCGTCTGCCGGTCACTTGTAGGAATGCCTCAGTGAAGAAAGTGCGTTTTCTCCTACGAATCCAGGTGGTCTCCAGGGCCTTGCTAGGAGCTCATCCCACGCTTGCCCTAGCTAAAGTGCCAAGTGAACGTGACCCCGAGCCTCAAGGTAAGCACGAGTGTCTCCCAGCAGCAAAGTTTGGTGCGCAGCCATCTCCATGAACCCTGACTCCTCTACGGCTTTCCGTAGGCCTGAGAGAGTCGCGTATGAATTCCCTTCTGAGGGAGAGCGTGTGTGCTGGGAGTCCCCTTTGTGTTTTCCGAGCCACATGACACAGCACAGACGGTTGGGGTCAAGTCTTTCTATGCAGAGGGAAGGGCAATGAACTGCTTCTCGCTTGCATAGCTTGATTTCTACAGCTGTAAGGCAGCCCCAGGACAACGTTTCTGCCAGTATTACACTCAACGTGGCTCTCCCTCTGTGGAGGCCCCCTGAACTGCACGGAAAGAAACCCTGAGCCTAAAGTGCATCCTGGCAAGTCTTACCTGTCATCTCTCTGTTGTGACCAAGGTACACTGTAGGTCCAGCCTGACAGAAAATACAGGAAAACCGGTAAAATTGGGAGGCATTTGGACTCTCCGAAGTCACCTCGGCCTGACTTCGTCATTAAGCGGGTAACGCTGCTCATGGCATGCAAAGCACGCCGCGTCCAAACACGTGTGATCATAGAAAGGCCCAGTGTGGCTCAAAGTCTCCAGTCGTCAGTCCGACAGTGCCGGTAAATGCGCTGTGGGGTCACGTTGGAAACAGGAGCATGCGGGAGAAGCCCGACTTTCCCCCTTTGGAGAGCAACTTCGGTGCAGCTTCCAAGCTGCCTGAAAACCACACCAGCAGGACGCTATTCACGCCACAGATGCCTCTGACGAGCAGTGAGATTTTCCAAAAGAAACCAGGTGCTTGCGACTCCTTCCTGGGCGCTCACCCCAGGGCACAGTGTAGCTAGAGTGCCAACTCAATGTGACCTCTAGTCTCGAGGTAAGGTGCACCTTTCCCCACGACCAGAGATAGGGGTGCACCACTTTGCAGGAAGTCTTCGTCAATGGACGGCTTTAGCTTTAGTATGCCTCACAGCGCTCAAGACTCTCACGTGGGCACTTCTCTCCAAGGAAGGACACTGTGTACCAAAAAGCCTTCGGAGCACAGTCAAGGGCTACACAGCTCTGGGAACACCCCTCACTCTGCAGTTGGAGGGGCCGGGAACTAAGTTGTTCTCCTATGGCGAGCGTTCCACAGCTTGGAAACAGCCTCAGGAACGCGGTTCTCGGCAGCCTTTCTTTCCATGCGGGTCTGCCACGTTGAGGAAACCTACGCTGCCCTGAAAGAAACCGCCGGGGCTCCAATTCAGTTTGGGGACTCCTGCTCGACGGCCCTCTAAGTGATGCCGAAAACTAGACTTTAGGTCCAGCCCGAAAGAAAGTGGAGATTCACCCTGAGCATTCCTACGCACCTGGAACATCCAAAGTCACCTTAGGCCTCCTGAGGCCTTTTAGAGGATTATGCCATTCACCACAGGCAGAACACACTGCATCCACAAGCTTCATCGCAGAGGGCCGAACTGTGTTCCAAGGGTCTCCTTTGGGTTGTCAGGGAAGAGAGGTGCATGTGCTGGGTGAGCCAGGTTGTAATTGAGAAGCCTGGAGAAAGGCAGCGTTTTCCCCATTTGGAAGGTAGGTAGTGGCGGCCTCCAGGCTGACTGAAAGACATTGCTGTTACCCGTCTGCCGGTCACTTGTAGGAATGCCTCAGTGAAGAAAGTGCGTTTTCTCCTACGAATCCAGGTGGTCTCCAGGGCCTTGCTAGGAGCTCATCCCACGCTTGCCCTAGCTAAAGTGCCAAGTGAACGTGACCCCGAGCCTCAAGGTAAGCACGAGTGTCTCCCAGCAGCAAAGTTTGGTGCGCAGCCATCTCCATGAACCCTGACTCCTCTACGGCTTTCCGTAGGCCTGAGAGAGTCGCGTATGAATTCCCTTCTGAGGGAGAGCGTGTGTGCTGGGAGTCCCCTTTGTGTTTTCCGAGCCACATGACACAGCACAGACGGTTGGGGTCAAGTCTTTCTATGCAGAGGGAAGGGCAATGAACTGCTTCTCGCTTGCATAGCTTGATTTCTACAGCTGTAAGGCAGCCCCAGGACAACGTTTCTGCCAGTATTACACTCAACGTGGCTCTCCCTCTGTGGAGGCCCCCTGAACTGCACGGAAAGAAACCCTGAGCCTAAAGTGCATCCTGGCAAGTCTTACCTGTCATCTCTCTGTTGTGACCAAGGTACACTGTAGGTCCAGCCTGACAGAAAACACAGGAAAACCGGTAAAATTGGGAGGCATTTGGACTCTCCGAAGTCACCTCGGCCTGACTTCGTCATTAAGCGGGTAACGCTGCTCATGGCATGCAAAGCACGCCGCGTCCAAACACGTGTGATCATAGAAAGGCCCAGTGTGGCTCAAAGTCTCCAGTCGTCAGTCCGACAGTGCCGGTAAATGCGCTGTGGGGTCACGTTGGAAACAGGAGCATGCGGGAGAAGCCCGACTTTCCCCCTTTGGAGAGCAACTTCGGTGCAGCTTCCAAGCTGCCTGAAAACCACACCAGCAGGACGCTATTCACGCCACAGATGCCTCTGACGAGCAGTGAGATTTTCCAAAAGAAACCAGGTGCTTGCGACTCCTTCCTGGGCGCTCACCCCAGGGCACAGTGTAGCTAGAGTGCCAACTCAATGTGACCTCTAGTCTCGAGGTAAGGTGCACCTTTCCCCACGACCAGAGATAGGGGTGCACCACTTTGCAGGAAGTCTTCGTCAATGGACGGCTTTAGCTTTAGTATGCCTCACAGCGCTCAAGACTCTCACGTGGGCACTTCTCTCCAAGGAAGGACACTGTGTACCAAAAAGCCTTCGGAGCACAGTCAAGGGCTACACAGCTCTGGGAACACCCCTCACTCTGCAGTTGGAGGGGCCGGGAACTAAGTTGTTCTCCTATGGCGAGCGTTCCACAGCTTGGAAACAGCCTCAGGAACGCGGTTCTCGGCAGCCTTTCTTTCCATGCGGGTCTGCCACGTTGAGGAAACCTACGCTGCCCTGAAAGAAACCGCCGGGGCTCCAATTCAGTTTGGGGACTCCTGCTCGACGGCCCTCTAAGTGATGCCGAAAACTAGACTTTAGGTCCAGCCCGAAAGAAAGTGGAGATTCACCCTGAGCATTCCTACGCACCTGGAACATCCAAAGTCACCTTAGGCCTCCTGAGGCCTTTTAGAGGATTATGCCATTCACCACAGGCAGAACACACTGCATCCACAAGCTTCATCGCAGAGGGCCGAACTGTGTTCCAAGGGTCTCCTTTGGGTTGTCAGGGAAGAGAGGTGCATGTGCTGGGTGAGCCAGGTTGTAATTGAGAAGCCTGGAGAAAGGCAGCGTTTTCCCCATTTGGAAGGTAGGTAGTGGCGGCCTCCAGGCTGACTGAAAGACATTGCTGTTACCCGTCTGCCGGTCACTTGTAGGAATGCCTCAGTGAAGAAAGTGCGTTTTCTCCTACGAATCCAGGTGGTCTCCAGGGCCTTGCTAGGAGCTCATCCCACGCTTGCCCTAGCTAAAGTGCCAAGTGAACGTGACCCCGAGCCTCAAGGTAAGCACGAGTGTCTCCCAGCAGCAAAGTTTGGTGCGCAGCCATCTCCATGAACCCTGACTCCTCTACGGCTTTCCGTAGGCCTGAGAGAGTCGCGTATGAATTCCCTTCTGAGGGAGAGCGTGTGTGCTGGGAGTCCCCTTTGTGTTTTCCGAGCCACATGACACAGCACAGACGGTTGGGGTCAAGTCTTTCTATGCAGAGGGAAGGGCAATGAACTGCTTCTCGCTTGCATAGCTTGATTTCTACAGCTGTAAGGCAGCCCCAGGACAACGTTTCTGCCAGTATTACACTCAACGTGGCTCTCCCTCTGTGGAGGCCCCCTGAACTGCACGGAAAGAAACCCTGAGCCTAAAGTGCATCCTGGCAAGTCTTACCTGTCATCTCTCTGTTGTGACCAAGGTACACTGTAGGTCCAGCCTGACAGAAAACACAGGAAAACCGGTAAAATTGGGAGGCATTTGGACTCTCCGAAGTCACCTCGGCCTGACTTCGTCATTAAGCGGGTAACGCTGCTCATGGCATGCAAAGCACGCCGCGTCCAAACACGTGTGATCATAGAAAGGCCCAGTGTGGCTCAAAGTCTCCAGTCGTCAGTCCGACAGTGCCGGTAAATGCGCTGTGGGGTCACGTTGGAAACAGGAGCATGCGGGAGAAGCCCGACTTTCCCCCTTTGGAGAGCAACTTCGGTGCAGCTTCCAAGCTGCCTGAAAACCACACCAGCAGGACGCTATTCACGCCACAGATGCCTCTGACGAGCAGTGAGATTTTCCAAAAGAAACCAGGTGCTTGCGACTCCTTCCTGGGCGCTCACCCCAGGGCACAGTGTAGCTAGAGTGCCAACTCAATGTGACCTCTAGTCTCGAGGTAAGGTGCACCTTTCCCCACGACCAGAGATAGGGGTGCACCACTTTGCAGGAAGTCTTCGTCAATGGACGGCTTTAGCTTTAGTATGCCTCACAGCGCTCAAGACTCTCACGTGGGCACTTCTCTCCAAGGAAGGACACTGTGTACCAAAAAGCCTTCGGAGCACAGTCAAGGGCTACACAGCTCTGGGAACACCCCTCACTCTGCAGTTGGAGGGGCCGGGAACTAAGTTGTTCTCCTATGGCGAGCGTTCCACAGCTTGGAAACAGCCTCAGGAACGCGGTTCTCGGCAGCCTTTCTTTCCATGCGGGTCTGCCACGTTGAGGAAACCTACGCTGCCCTGAAAGAAACCGCCGGGGCTCCAATTCAGTTTGGGGACTCCTGCTCGACGGCCCTCTAAGTGATGCCGAAAACTAGACTTTAGGTCCAGCCCGAAAGAAAGTGGAGATTCACCCTGAGCATTCCTACGCACCTGGAACATCCAAAGTCACCTTAGGCCTCCTGAGGCCTTTTAGAGGATTATGCCATTCACCACAGGCAGAACACACTGCATCCACAAGCTTCATCGCAGAGGGCCGAACTGTGTTCCAAGGGTCTCCTTTGGGTTGTCAGGGAAGAGAGGTGCATGTGCTGGGTGAGCCAGGTTGTAATTGAGAAGCCTGGAGAAAGGCAGCGTTTTCCCCATTTGGAAGGTAGGTAGTGGCGGCCTCCAGGCTGACTGAAAGACATTGCTGTTACCCGTCTGCCGGTCACTTGTAGGAATGCCTCAGTGAAGAAAGTGCGTTTTCTCCTACGAATCCAGGTGGTCTCCAGGGCCTTGCTAGGAGCTCATCCCACGCTTGCCCTAGCTAAAGTGCCAAGTGAACGTGACCCCGAGCCTCAAGGTAAGCACGAGTGTCTCCCAGCAGCAAAGTATGGTGCGCAGCCATCTCCATGAACCCTGACTCCTCTACGGCTTTCCGTAGGCCTGAGAGAGTCGCGTATGAATTCCCTTCTGAGGGAGAGCGTGTGTGCTGGGAGTCCCCTTTGTGTTTTCCGAGCCACATGACACAGCACAGACGGTTGGGGTCAAGTCTTTCTATGCAGAGGGAAGGGCAATGAACTGCTTCTCGCTTGCATAGCTTGATTTCTACAGCTGTAAGGCAGCCCCAGGACAACGTTTCTGCCAGTATTACACTCAACGTGGCTCTCCCTCTGTGGAGGCCCCCTGAACTGCACGGAAAGAAACCCTGAGCCTAAAGTGCATCCTGGCAAGTCTTACCTGTCATCTCTCTGTTGTGACCAAGGTACACTGTAGGTCCAGCCTGACAGAAAACACAGGAAAACCGGTAAAATTGGGAGGCATTTGGACTCTCCGAAGTCACCTCGGCCTGACTTCGTCATTAAGCGGGTAACGCTGCTCATGGCATGCAAAGCACGCCGCGTCCAAACACGTGTGATCATAGAAAGGCCCAGTGTGGCTCAAAGTCTCCAGTCGTCAGTCCGACAGTGCCGGTAAATGCGCTGTGGGGTCACGTTGGAAACAGGAGCATGCGGGAGAAGCCCGACTTTCCCCCTTTGGAGAGCAACTTCGGTGCAGCTTCCAAGCTGCCTGAAAACCACACCAGCAGGACGCTATTCACGCCACAGATGCCTCTGACGAGCAGTGAGATTTTCCAAAAGAAACCAGGTGCTTGCGACTCCTTCCTGGGCGCTCACCCCAGGGCACAGTGTAGCTAGAGTGCCAACTCAATGTGACCTCTAGTCTCGAGGTAAGGTGCACCTTTCCCCACGACCAGAGATAGGGGTGCACCACTTTGCAGGAAGTCTTCGTCAATGGACGGCTTTAGCTTTAGTATGCCTCACAGCGCTCAAGACTCTCACGTGGGCACTTCTCTCCAAGGAAGGACACTGTGTACCAAAAAGCCTTCGGAGCACAGTCAAGGGCTACACAGCTCTGGGAACACCCCTCACTCTGCAGTTGGAGGGGCCGGGAACTAAGTTGTTCTCCTATGGCGAGCGTTCCACAGCTTGGAAACAGCCTCAGGAACGCGGTTCTCGGCAGCCTTTCTTTCCATGCGGGTCTGCCACGTTGAGGAAACCTACGCTGCCCTGAAAGAAACCGCCGGGGCTCCAATTCAGTTTGGGGACTCCTGCTCGACGGCCCTCTAAGTGATGCCGAAAACTAGACTTTAGGTCCAGCCCGAAAGAAAGTGGAGATTCACCCTGAGCATTCCTACGCACCTGGAACATCCAAAGTCACCTTAGGCCTCCTGAGGCCTTTTAGAGGATTATGCCATTCACCACAGGCAGAACACACTGCATCCACAAGCTTCATCGCAGAGGGCCGAACTGTGTTCCAAGGGTCTCCTTTGGGTTGTCAGGGAAGAGAGGTGCATGTGCTGGGTGAGCCAGGTTGTAATTGAGAAGCCTGGAGAAAGGCAGCGTTTTCCCCATTTGGAAGGTAGGTAGTGGCGGCCTCCAGGCTGACTGAAAGACATTGCTGTTACCCGTCTGCCGGTCACTTGTAGGAATGCCTCAGTGAAGAAAGTGCGTTTTCTCCTACGAATCCAGGTGGTCTCCAGGGCCTTGCTAGGAGCTCATCCCACGCTTGCCCTAGCTAAAGTGCCAAGTGAACGTGACCCCGAGCCTCAAGGTAAGCACGAGTGTCTCCCAGCAGCAAAGTATGGTGCGCAGCCATCTCCATGAACCCTGACTCCTCTACGGCTTTCCGTAGGCCTGAGAGAGTCGCGTATGAATTCCCTTCTGAGGGAGAGCGTGTGTGCTGGGAGTCCCCTTTGTGTTTTCCGAGCCACATGACACAGCACAGACGGTTGGGGTCAAGTCTTTCTATGCAGAGGGAAGGGCAATGAACTGCTTCTCGCTTGCATAGCTTGATTTCTACAGCTGTAAGGCAGCCCCAGGACAACGTTTCTGCCAGTATTACACTCAACGTGGCTCTCCCTCTGTGGAGGCCCCCTGAACTGCACGGAAAGAAACCCTGAGCCTAAAGTGCATCCTGGCAAGTCTTACCTGTCATCTCTCTGTTGTGACCAAGGTACACTGTAGGTCCAGCCTGACAGAAAACACAGGAAAACCGGTAAAATTGGGAGGCATTTGGACTCTCCGAAGTCACCTCGGCCTGACTTCGTCATTAAGCGGGTAACGCTGCTCATGGCATGCAAAGCACGCCGCGTCCAAACACGTGTGATCATAGAAAGGCCCAGTGTGGCTCAAAGTCTCCAGTCGTCAGTCCGACAGTGCCGGTAAATGCGCTGTGGGGTCACGTTGGAAACAGGAGCATGCGGGAGAAGCCCGACTTTCCCCCTTTGGAGAGCAACTTCGGTGCAGCTTCCAAGCTGCCTGAAAACCACACCAGCAGGACGCTATTCACGCCACAGATGCCTCTGACGAGCGGTGAGATTTTCCAAAAGAAACCAGGTGCTTGCGACTCCTTCCTGGGCGCTCACCCCAGGGCACAGTGTAGCTAGAGTGCCAACTCAATGTGACCTCTAGTCTCGAGGTAAGGTGCACCTTTCCCCACGACCAGAGATAGGGGTGCACCACTTTGCAGGAAGTCTTCGTCAATGGACGGCTTTAGCTTTAGTATGCCTCACAGCGCTCAAGACTCTCACGTGGGCACTTCTCTCCAAGGAAGGACACTGTGTACCAAAAAGCCTTCGGAGCACAGTCAAGGGCTACACAGCTCTGGGAACACCCCTCACTCTGCAGTTGGAGGGGCCGGGAACTAAGTTGTTCTCCTATGGCGAGCGTTCCACAGCTTGGAAACAGCCTCAGGAACGCGGTTCTCGGCAGCCTTTCTTTCCATGCGGGTCTGCCACGTTGAGGAAACCTACGCTGCCCTGAAAGAAACCGCCGGGGCTCCAATTCAGTTTGGGGACTCCTGCTCGACGGCCCTCTAAGTGATGCCGAAAACTAGACTTTAGGTCCAGCCCGAAAGAAAGTGGAGATTCACCCTGAGCATTCCTACGCACCTGGAACATCCAAAGTCACCTTAGGCCTCCTGAGGCCTTTTAGAGGATTATGCCATTCACCACAGGCAGAACACACTGCATCCACAAGCTTCATCGCAGAGGGCCGAACTGTGTTCCAAGGGTCTCCTTTGGGTTGTCAGGGAAGAGAGGTGCATGTGCTGGGTGAGCCAGGTTGTAATTGAGAAGCCTGGAGAAAGGCAGCGTTTTCCCCATTTGGAAGGTAGGTAGTGGCGGCCTCCAGGCTGACTGAAAGACATTGCTGTTACCCGTCTGCCGGTCACTTGTAGGAATGCCTCAGTGAAGAAAGTGCGTTTTCTCCTACGAATCCAGGTGGTCTCCAGGGCCTTGCTAGGAGCTCATCCCACGCTTGCCCTAGCTAAAGTGCCAAGTGAACGTGACCCCGAGCCTCAAGGTAAGCACGAGTGTCTCCCAGCAGCAAAGTTTGGTGCGCAGCCATCTCCATGAACCCTGACTCCTCTACGGCTTTCCGTAGGCCTGAGAGAGTCGCGTATGAATTCCCTTCTGAGGGAGAGCGTGTGTGCTGGGAGTCCCCTTTGTGTTTTCCGAGCCACATGACACAGCACAGACGGTTGGGGTCAAGTCTTTCTATGCAGAGGGAAGGGCAATGAACTGCTTCTCGCTTGCATAGCTTGATTTCTACAGCTGTAAGGCAGCCCCAGGACAACGTTTCTGCCAGTATTACACTCAACGTGGCTCTCCCTCTGTGGAGGCCCCCTGAACTGCACGGAAAGAAACCCTGAGCCTAAAGTGCATCCTGGCAAGTCTTACCTGTCATCTCTCTGTTGTGACCAAGGTACACTGTAGGTCCAGCCTGACAGAAAACACAGGAAAACCGGTAAAATTGGGAGGCATTTGGACTCTCCGAAGTCACCTCGGCCTGACTTCGTCATTAAGCGGGTAACGCTGCTCATGGCATGCAAAGCACGCCGCGTCCAAACACGTGTGATCATAGAAAGGCCCAGTGTGGCTCAAAGTCTCCAGTCGTCAGTCCGACAGTGCCGGTAAATGCGCTGTGGGGTCACGTTGGAAACAGGAGCATGCGGGAGAAGCCCGACTTTCCCCCTTTGGAGAGCAACTTCGGTGCAGCTTCCAAGCTGCCTGAAAACCACACCAGCAGGACACTATTCACGCCACAGATGCCTCTGACGAGCGGTGAGATTTTCCAAAAGAAACCAGGTGCTTGCGACTCCTTCCTGGGCGCTCACCCCAGGGCACAGTGTAGCTAGAGTGCCAACTCAATGTGACCTCTAGTCTCGAGGTAAGGTGCACCTTTCCCCACGACCAGAGATAGGGGTGCACCACTTTGCAGGAAGTCTTCGTCAATGGACGGCTTTAGCTTTAGTATGCCTCACAGCGCTCAAGACTCTCACGTGGGCACTTCTCTCCAAGGAAGGACACTGTGTACCAAAAAGCCTTCGGAGCACAGTCAAGGGCTACACAGCTCTGGGAACACCCCTCACTCTGCAGTTGGAGGGGCCGGGAACTAAGTTGTTCTCCTATGGCGAGCGTTCCACAGCTTGGAAACAGCCTCAGGAACGCGGTTCTCGGCAGCCTTTCTTTCCATGCGGGTCTGCCACGTTGAGGAAACCTACGCTGCCCTGAAAGAAACCGCCGGGGCTCCAATTCAGTTTGGGGACTCCTGCTCGACGGCCCTCTAAGTGATGCCGAAAACTAGACTTTAGGTCCAGCCCGAAAGAAAGTGGAGATTCACCCTGAGCATTCCTACGCACCTGGAACATCCAAAGTCACCTTAGGCCTCCTGAGGCCTTTTAGAGGATTATGCCATTCACCACAGGCAGAACACACTGCATCCACAAGCTTCATCGCAGAGGGCCGAACTGTGTTCCAAGGGTCTCCTTTGGGTTGTCAGGGAAGAGAGGTGCATGTGCTGGGTGAGCCAGGTTGTAATTGAGAAGCCTGGAGAAAGGCAGCGTTTTCCCCATTTGGAAGGTAGGTAGTGGCGGCCTCCAGGCTGACTGAAAGACATTGCTGTTACCCGTCTGCCGGTCACTTGTAGGAATGCCTCAGTGAAGAAAGTGCGTTTTCTCCTACGAATCCAGGTGGTCTCCAGGGCCTTGCTAGGAGCTCATCCCACGCTTGCCCTAGCTAAAGTGCCAAGTGAACGTGACCCCGAGCCTCAAGGTAAGCACGAGTGTCTCCCAGCAGCAAAGTTTGGTGCGCAGCCATCTCCATGAACCCTGACTCCTCTACGGCTTTCCGTAGGCCTGAGAGAGTCGCGTATGAATTCCCTTCTGAGGGAGAGCGTGTGTGCTGGGAGTCCCCTTTGTGTTTTCCGAGCCACATGACACAGCACAGACGGTTGGGGTCAAGTCTTTCTATGCAGAGGGAAGGGCAATGAACTGCTTCTCGCTTGCATAGCTTGATTTCTACAGCTGTAAGGCAGCCCCAGGACAACGTTTCTGCCAGTATTACACTCAACGTGGCTCTCCCTCTGTGGAGGCCCCCTGAACTGCACGGAAAGAAACCCTGAGCCTAAAGTGCATCCTGGCAAGTCTTACCTGTCATCTCTCTGTTGTGACCAAGGTACACTGTAGGTCCAGCCTGACAGAAAATACAGGAAAACCGGTAAAATTGGGAGGCATTTGGACTCTCCGAAGTCACCTCGGCCTGACTTCGTCATTAAGCGGGTAACGCTGCTCATGGCATGCAAAGCACGCCGCGTCCAAACACGTGTGATCATAGAAAGGCCCAGTGTGGCTCAAAGTCTCCAGTCGTCAGTCCGACAGTGCCGGTAAATGCGCTGTGGGGTCACGTTGGAAACAGGAGCATGCGGGAGAAGCCCGACTTTCCCCCTTTGGAGAGCAACTTCGGTGCAGCTTCCAAGCTGCCTGAAAACCACACCAGCAGGACACTATTCACGCCACAGATGCCTCTGACGAGCGGTGAGATTTTCCAAAAGAAACCAGGTGCTTGCGACTCCTTCCTGGGCGCTCACCCCAGGGCACAGTGTAGCTAGAGTGCCAACTCAATGTGACCTCTAGTCTCGAGGTAAGGTGCACCTTTCCCCACGACCAGAGATAGGGGTGCACCACTTTGCAGGAAGTCTTCGTCAATGGACGGCTTTAGCTTTAGTATGCCTCACAGCGCTCAAGACTCTCACGTGGGCACTTCTCTCCAAGGAAGGACACTGTGTACCAAAAAGCCTTCGGAGCACAGTCAAGGGCTACACAGCTCTGGGAACACCCCTCACTCTGCAGTTGGAGGGGCCGGGAACTAAGTTGTTCTCCTATGGCGAGCGTTCCACAGCTTGGAAACAGCCTCAGGAACGCGGTTCTCGGCAGCCTTTCTTTCCATGCGGGTCTGCCACGTTGAGGAAACCTACGCTGCCCTGAAAGAAACCGCCGGGGCTCCAATTCAGTTTGGGGACTCCTGCTCGACGGCCCTCTAAGTGATGCCGAAAACTAGACTTTAGGTCCAGCCCGAAAGAAAGTGGAGATTCACCCTGAGCATTCCTACGCACCTGGAACATCCAAAGTCACCTTAGGCCTCCTGAGGCCTTTTAGAGGATTATGCCATTCACCACAGGCAGAACACACTGCATCCACAAGCTTCATCGCAGAGGGCCGAACTGTGTTCCAAGGGTCTCCTTTGGGTTGTCAGGGAAGAGAGGTGCATGTGCTGGGTGAGCCAGGTTGTAATTGAGAAGCCTGGAGAAAGGCAGCGTTTTCCCCATTTGGAAGGTAGGTAGTGGCGGCCTCCAGGCTGACTGAAAGACATTGCTGTTACCCGTCTGCCGGTCACTTGTAGGAATGCCTCAGTGAAGAAAGTGCGTTTTCTCCTACGAATCCAGGTGGTCTCCAGGGCCTTGCTAGGAGCTCATCCCACGCTTGCCCTAGCTAAAGTGCCAAGTGAACGTGACCCCGAGCCTCAAGGTAAGCACGAGTGTCTCCCAGCAGCAAAGTTTGGTGCGCAGCCATCTCCATGAACCCTGACTCCTCTACGGCTTTCCGTAGGCCTGAGAGAGTCGCGTATGAATTCCCTTCTGAGGGAGAGCGTGTGTGCTGGGAGTCCCCTTTGTGTTTTCCGAGCCACATGACACAGCACAGACGGTTGGGGTCAAGTCTTTCTATGCAGAGGGAAGGGCAATGAACTGCTTCTCGCTTGCATAGCTTGATTTCTACAGCTGTAAGGCAGCCCCAGGACAACGTTTCTGCCAGTATTACACTCAACGTGGCTCTCCCTCTGTGGAGGCCCCCTGAACTGCACGGAAAGAAACCCTGAGCCTAAAGTGCATCCTGGCAAGTCTTACCTGTCATCTCTCTGTTGTGACCAAGGTACACTGTAGGTCCAGCCTGACAGAAAACACAGGAAAACCGGTAAAATTGGGAGGCATTTGGACTCTCCGAAGTCACCTCGGCCTGACTTCGTCATTAAGCGGGTAACGCTGCTCATGGCATGCAAAGCACGCCGCGTCCAAACACGTGTGATCATAGAAAGGCCCAGTGTGGCTCAAAGTCTCCAGTCGTCAGTCCGACAGTGCCGGTAAATGCGCTGTGGGGTCACGTTGGAAACAGGAGCATGCGGGAGAAGCCCGACTTTCCCCCTTTGGAGAGCAACTTCGGTGCAGCTTCCAAGCTGCCTGAAAACCACACCAGCAGGACACTATTCACGCCACAGATGCCTCTGACGAGCGGTGAGATTTTCCAAAAGAAACCAGGTGCTTGCGACTCCTTCCTGGGCGCTCACCCCAGGGCACAGTGTAGCTAGAGTGCCAACTCAATGTGACCTCTAGTCTCGAGGTAAGGTGCACCTTTCCCCACGACCAGAGATAGGGGTGCACCACTTTGCAGGAAGTCTTCGTCAATGGACGGCTTTAGCTTTAGTATGCCTCACAGCGCTCAAGACTCTCACGTGGGCACTTCTCTCCAAGGAAGGACACTGTGTACCAAAAAGCCTTCGGAGCACAGTCAAGGGCTACACAGCTCTGGGAACACCCCTCACTCTGCAGTTGGAGGGGCCGGGAACTAAGTTGTTCTCCTATGGCGAGCGTTCCACAGCTTGGAAACAGCCTCAGGAACGCGGTTCTCGGCAGCCTTTCTTTCCATGCGGGTCTGCCACGTTGAGGAAACCTACGCTGCCCTGAAAGAAACCGCCGGGGCTCCAATTCAGTTTGGGGACTCCTGCTCGACGGCCCTCTAAGTGATGCCGAAAACTAGACTTTAGGTCCAGCCCGAAAGAAAGTGGAGATTCACCCTGAGCATTCCTACGCATCTGGAACATCCAAAGTCACCTTAGGCCTCCTGAGGCCTTTTAGAGGATTATGCCATTCACCACAGGCAGAACACACTGCATCCACAAGCTTCATCGCAGAGGGCCGAACTGTGTTCCAAGGGTCTCCTTTGGGTTGTCAGGGAAGAGAGGTGCATGTGCTGGGTGAGCCAGGTTGTAATTGAGAAGCCTGGAGAAAGGCAGCGTTTTCCCCATTTGGAAGGTAGGTAGTGGCGGCCTCCAGGCTGACTGAAAGACATTGCTGTTACCCGTCTGCCGGTCACTTGTAGGAATGCCTCAGTGAAGAAAGTGCGTTTTCTCCTACGAATCCAGGTGGTCTCCAGGGCCTTGCTAGGAGCTCATCCCACGCTTGCCCTAGCTAAAGTGCCAAGTGAACGTGACCCCGAGCCTCAAGGTAAGCACGAGTGTCTCCCAGCAGCAAAGTTTGGTGCGCAGCCATCTCCATGAACCCTGACTCCTCTACGGCTTTCCGTAGGCCTGAGAGAGTCGCGTATGAATTCCCTTCTGAGGGAGAGCGTGTGTGCTGGGAGTCCCCTTTGTGTTTTCCGAGCCACATGACACAGCACAGACGGTTGGGGTCAAGTCTTTCTATGCAGAGGGAAGGGCAATGAACTGCTTCTCGCTTGCATAGCTTGATTTCTACAGCTGTAAGGCAGCCCCAGGACAACGTTTCTGCCAGTATTACACTCAACGTGGCTCTCCCTCTGTGGAGGCCCCCTGAACTGCACGGAAAGAAACCCTGAGCCTAAAGTGCATCCTGGCAAGTCTTACCTGTCATCTCTCTGTTGTGACCAAGGTACACTGTAGGTCCAGCCTGACAGAAAACACAGGAAAACCGGTAAAATTGGGAGGCATTTGGACTCTCCGACGTCACCTCGGCCTGACTTCGTCATTAAGCGGGTAACGCTGCTCATGGCATGCAAAGCACGCCGCGTCCAAACACGTGTGATCATAGAAAGGCCCAGTGTGGCTCAAAGTCTCCAGTCGTCAGTCCGACAGTGCCGGTAAATGCGCTGTGGGGTCACGTTGGAAACAGGAGCATGCGGGAGAAGCCCGACTTTCCCCCTTTGGAGAGCAACTTCGGTGCAGCTTCCAAGCTGCCTGAAAACCACACCAGCAGGACACTATTCACGCCACAGATGCCTCTGACGAGCGGTGAGATTTTCCAAAAGAAACCAGGTGCTTGCGACTCCTTCCTGGGCGCTCACCCCAGGGCACAGTGTAGCTAGAGTGCCAACTCAATGTGACCTCTAGTCTCGAGGTAAGGTGCACCTTTCCCCACGACCAGAGATAGGGGTGCACCACTTTGCAGGAAGTCTTCGTCAATGGACGGCTTTAGCTTTAGTATGCCTCACAGCGCTCAAGACTCTCACGTGGGCACTTCTCTCCAAGGAAGGACACTGTGTACCAAAAAGCCTTCGGAGCACAGTCAAGGGCTACACAGCTCTGGGAACACCCCTCACTCTGCAGTTGGAGGGGCCGGGAACTAAGTTGTTCTCCTATGGCGAGCGTTCCACAGCTTGGAAACAGCCTCAGGAACGCGGTTCTCGGCAGCCTTTCTTTCCATGCGGGTCTGCCACGTTGAGGAAACCTACGCTGCCCTGAAAGAAACCGCCGGGGCTCCAATTCAGTTTGGGGACTCCTGCTCGACGGCCCTCTAAGTGATGCCGAAAACTAGACTTTAGGTCCAGCCCGAAAGAAAGTGGAGATTCACCCTGAGCATTCCTACGCACCTGGAACATCCAAAGTCACCTTAGGCCTCCTGAGGCCTTTTAGAGGATTATGCCATTCACCACAGGCAGAACACACTGCATCCACAAGCTTCATCGCAGAGGGCCGAACTGTGTTCCAAGGGTCTCCTTTGGGTTGTCAGGGAAGAGAGGTGCATGTGCTGGGTGAGCCAGGTTGTAATTGAGAAGCCTGGAGAAAGGCAGCGTTTTCCCCATTTGGAAGGTAGGTAGTGGCGGCCTCCAGGCTGACTGAAAGACATTGCTGTTACCCGTCTGCCGGTCACTTGTAGGAATGCCTCAGTGAAGAAAGTGCGTTTTCTCCTACGAATCCAGGTGGTCTCCAGGGCCTTGCTAGGAGCTCATCCCACGCTTGCCCTAGCTAAAGTGCCAAGTGAACGTGACCCCGAGCCTCAAGGTAAGCACGAGTGTCTCCCAGCAGCAAAGTTTGGTGCGCAGCCATCTCCATGAACCCTGACTCCTCTACGGCTTTCCGTAGGCCTGAGAGAGTCGCGTATGAATTCCCTTCTGAGGGAGAGCGTGTGTGCTGGGAGTCCCCTTTGTGTTTTCCGAGCCACATGACACAGCACAGACGGTTGGGGTCAAGTCTTTCTATGCAGAGGGAAGGGCAATGAACTGCTTCTCGCTTGCATAGCTTGATTTCTACAGCTGTAAGGCAGCCCCAGGACAACGTTTCTGCCAGTATTACACTCAACGTGGCTCTCCCTCTGTGGAGGCCCCCTGAACTGCACGGAAAGAAACCCTGAGCCTAAAGTGCATCCTGGCAAGTCTTACCTGTCATCTCTCTGTTGTGACCAAGGTACACTGTAGGTCCAGCCTGACAGAAAACACAGGAAAACCGGTAAAATTGGGAGGCATTTGGACTCTCCGACGTCACCTCGGCCTGACTTCGTCATTAAGCGGGTAACGCTGCTCATGGCATGCAAAGCACACCGCGTCCAAACACGTGTGATCATAGAAAGGCCCAGTGTGGCTCAAAGTCTCCAGTCGTCAGTCCGACAGTGCCGGTAAATGCGCTGTGGGGTCACGTTGGAAACAGGAGCATGCGGGAGAAGCCCGACTTTCCCCCTTTGGAGAGCAACTTCGGTGCAGCTTCCAAGCTGCCTGAAAACCACACCAGCAGGACACTATTCACGCCACAGATGCCTCTGACGAGCGGTGAGATTTTCCAAAAGAAACCAGGTGCTTGCGACTCCTTCCTGGGCGCTCACCCCAGGGCACAGTGTAGCTAGAGTGCCAACTCAATGTGACCTCTAGTCTCGAGGTAAGGTGCACCTTTCCCCACGACCAGAGATAGGGGTGCACCACTTTGCAGGAAGTCTTCGTCAATGGACGGCTTTAGCTTTAGTATGCCTCACAGCGCTCAAGACTCTCACGTGGGCACTTCTCTCCAAGGAAGGACACTGTGTACCAAAAAGCCTTCGGAGCACAGTCAAGGGCTACACAGCTCTGGGAACACCCCTCACTCTGCAGTTGGAGGGGCCGGGAACTAAGTTGTTCTCCTATGGCGAGCGTTCCACAGCTTGGAAACAGCCTCAGGAACGCGGTTCTCGGCAGCCTTTCTTTCCATGCGGGTCTGCCACGTTGAGGAAACCTACGCTGCCCTGAAAGAAACCGCCGGGGCTCCAATTCAGTTTGGGGACTCCTGCTCGACGGCCCTCTAAGTGATGCCGAAAACTAGACTTTAGGTCCAGCCCGAAAGAAAGTGGAGATTCACCCTGAGCATTCCTACGCACCTGGAACATCCAAAGTCACCTTAGGCCTCCTGAGGCCTTTTAGAGGATTATGCCATTCACCACAGGCAGAACACACTGCATCCACAAGCTTCATCGCAGAGGGCCGAACTGTGTTCCAAGGGTCTCCTTTGGGTTGTCAGGGAAGAGAGGTGCATGTGCTGGGTGAGCCAGGTTGTAATTGAGAAGCCTGGAGAAAGGCAGCGTTTTCCCCATTTGGAAGGTAGGTAGTGGCGGCCTCCAGGCTGACTGAAAGACATTGCTGTTACCCGTCTGCCGGTCACTTGTAGGAATGCCTCAGTGAAGAAAGTGCGTTTTCTCCTACGAATCCAGGTGGTCTCCAGGGCCTTGCTAGGAGCTCATCCCACGCTTGCCCTAGCTAAAGTGCCAAGTGAACGTGACCCCGAGCCTCAAGGTAAGCACGAGTGTCTCCCAGCAGCAAAGTTTGGTGCGCAGCCATCTCCATGAACCCTGACTCCTCTACGGCTTTCCGTAGGCCTGAGAGAGTCGCGTATGAATTCCCTTCTGAGGGAGAGCGTGTGTGCTGGGAGTCCCCTTTGTGTTTTCCGAGCCACATGACACAGCACAGACGGTTGGGGTCAAGTCTTTCTATGCAGAGGGAAGGGCAATGAACTGCTTCTCGCTTGCATAGCTTGATTTCTACAGCTGTAAGGCAGCCCCAGGACAACGTTTCTGCCAGTATTACACTCAACGTGGCTCTCCCTCTGTGGAGGCCCCCTGAACTGCACGGAAAGAAACCCTGAGCCTAAAGTGCATCCTGGCAAGTCTTACCTGTCATCTCTCTGTTGTGACCAAGGTACACTGTAGGTCCAGCCTGACAGAAAACACAGGAAAACCGGTAAAATTGGGAGGCATTTGGACTCTCCGACGTCACCTCGGCCTGACTTCGTCATTAAGCGGGTAACGCTGCTCATGGCATGCAAAGCACGCCGCGTCCAAACACGTGTGATCATAGAAAGGCCCAGTGTGGCTCAAAGTCTCCAGTCGTCAGTCCGACAGTGCCGGTAAATGCGCTGTGGGGTCACGTTGGAAACAGGAGCATGCGGGAGAAGCCCGACTTTCCCCCTTTGGAGAGCAACTTCGGTGCAGCTTCCAAGCTGCCTGAAAACCACACCAGCAGGACACTATTCACGCCACAGATGCCTCTGACGAGCGGTGAGATTTTCCAAAAGAAACCAGGTGCTTGCGACTCCTTCCTGGGCGCTCACCCCAGGGCACAGTGTAGCTAGAGTGCCAACTCAATGTGACCTCTAGTCTCGAGGTAAGGTGCACCTTTCCCCACGACCAGAGATAGGGGTGCACCACTTTGCAGGAAGTCTTCGTCAATGGACGGCTTTAGCTTTAGTATGCCTCACAGCGCTCAAGACTCTCACGTGGGCACTTCTCTCCAAGGAAGGACACTGTGTACCAAAAAGCCTTCGGAGCACAGTCAAGGGCTACACAGCTCTGGGAACACCCCTCACTCTGCAGTTGGAGGGGCCGGGAACTAAGTTGTTCTCCTATGGCGAGCGTTCCACAGCTTGGAAACAGCCTCAGGAACGCGGTTCTCGGCAGCCTTTCTTTCCATGCGGGTCTGCCACGTTGAGGAAACCTACGCTGCCCTGAAAGAAACCGCCGGGGCTCCAATTCAGTTTGGGGACTCCTGCTCGACGGCCCTCTAAGTGATGCCGAAAACTAGACTTTAGGTCCAGCCCGAAAGAAAGTGGAGATTCACCCTGAGCATTCCTACGCACCTGGAACATCCAAAGTCACCTTAGGCCTCCTGAGGCCTTTTAGAGGATTATGCCATTCACCACAGGCAGAACACACTGCATCCACAAGCTTCATCGCAGAGGGCCGAACTGTGTTCCAAGGGTCTCCTTTGGGTTGTCAGGGAAGAGAGGTGCATGTGCTGGGTGAGCCAGGTTGTAATTGAGAAGCCTGGAGAAAGGCAGCGTTTTCCCCATTTGGAAGGTAGGTAGTGGCGGCCTCCAGGCTGACTGAAAGACATTGCTGTTACCCGTCTGCCGGTCACTTGTAGGAATGCCTCAGTGAAGAAAGTGCGTTTTCTCCTACGAATCCAGGTGGTCTCCAGGGCCTTGCTAGGAGCTCATCCCACGCTTGCCCTAGCTAAAGTGCCAAGTGAACGTGACCCCGAGCCTCAAGGTAAGCACGAGTGTCTCCCAGCAGCAAAGTTTGGTGCGCAGCCATCTCCATGAACCCTGACTCCTCTACGGCTTTCCGTAGGCCTGAGAGAGTCGCGTATGAATTCCCTTCTGAGGGAGAGCGTGTGTGCTGGGAGTCCCCTTTGTGTTTTCCGAGCCACATGACACAGCACAGACGGTTGGGGTCAAGTCTTTCTATGCAGAGGGAAGGGCAATGAACTGCTTCTCGCTTGCATAGCTTGATTTCTACAGCTGTAAGGCAGCCCCAGGACAACGTTTCTGCCAGTATTACACTCAACGTGGCTCTCCCTCTGTGGAGGCCCCCTGAACTGCACGGAAAGAAACCCTGAGCCTAAAGTGCATCCTGGCAAGTCTTACCTGTCATCTCTCTGTTGTGACCAAGGTACACTGTAGGTCCAGCCTGACAGAAAATACAGGAAAACCGGTAAAATTGGGAGGCATTTGGACTCTCCGACGTCACCTCGGCCTGACTTCGTCATTAAGCGGGTAACGCTGCTCATGGCATGCAAAGCACGCCGCGTCCAAACACGTGTGATCATAGAAAGGCCCAGTGTGGCTCAAAGTCTCCAGTCGTCAGTCCGACAGTGCCGGTAAATGCGCTGTGGGGTCACGTTGGAAACAGGAGCATGCGGGAGAAGCCCGACTTTCCCCCTTTGGAGAGCAACTTCGGTGCAGCTTCCAAGCTGCCTGAAAACCACACCAGCAGGACACTATTCACGCCACAGATGCCTCTGACGAGCGGTGAGATTTTCCAAAAGAAACCAGGTGCTTGCGACTCCTTCCTGGGCGCTCACCCCAGGGCACAGTGTAGCTAGAGTGCCAACTCAATGTGACCTCTAGTCTCGAGGTAAGGTGCACCTTTCCCCACGACCAGAGATAGGGGTGCACCACTTTGCAGGAAGTCTTCGTCAATGGACGGCTTTAGCTTTAGTATGCCTCACAGCGCTCAAGACTCTCACGTGGGCACTTCTCTCCAAGGAAGGACACTGTGTACCAAAAAGCCTTCGGAGCACAGTCAAGGGCTACACAGCTCTGGGAACACCCCTCACTCTGCAGTTGGAGGGGCCGGGAACTAAGTTGTTCTCCTATGGCGAGCGTTCCACAGCTTGGAAACAGCCTCAGGAACGCGGTTCTCGGCAGCCTTTCTTTCCATGCGGGTCTGCCACGTTGAGGAAACCTACGCTGCCCTGAAAGAAACCGCCGGGGCTCCAATTCAGTTTGGGGACTCCTGCTCGACGGCCCTCTAAGTGATGCCGAAAACTAGACTTTAGGTCCAGCCCGAAAGAAAGTGGAGATTCACCCTGAGCATTCCTACGCACCTGGAACATCCAAAGTCACCTTAGGCCTCCTGAGGCCTTTTAGAGGATTATGCCATTCACCACAGGCAGAACACACTGCATCCACAAGCTTCATCGCAGAGGGCCGAACTGTGTTCCAAGGGTCTCCTTTGGGTTGTCAGGGAAGAGAGGTGCATGTGCTGGGTGAGCCAGGTTGTAATTGAGAAGCCTGGAGAAAGGCAGCGTTTTCCCCATTTGGAAGGTAGGTAGTGGCGGCCTCCAGGCTGACTGAAAGACATTGCTGTTACCCGTCTGCCGGTCACTTGTAGGAATGCCTCAGTGAAGAAAGTGCGTTTTCTCCTACGAATCCAGGTGGTCTCCAGGGCCTTGCTAGGAGCTCATCCCACGCTTGCCCTAGCTAAAGTGCCAAGTGAACGTGACCCCGAGCCTCAAGGTAAGCACGAGTGTCTCCCAGCAGCAAAGTTTGGTGCGCAGCCATCTCCATGAACCCTGACTCCTCTACGGCTTTCCGTAGGCCTGAGAGAGTCGCGTATGAATTCCCTTCTGAGGGAGAGCGTGTGTGCTGGGAGTCCCCTTTGTGTTTTCCGAGCCACATGACACAGCACAGACGGTTGGGGTCAAGTCTTTCTATGCAGAGGGAAGGGCAATGAACTGCTTCTCGCTTGCATAGCTTGATTTCTACAGCTGTAAGGCAGCCCCAGGACAACGTTTCTGCCAGTATTACACTCAACGTGGCTCTCCCTCTGTGGAGGCCCCCTGAACTGCACGGAAAGAAACCCTGAGCCTAAAGTGCATCCTGGCAAGTCTTACCTGTCATCTCTCTGTTGTGACCAAGGTACACTGTAGGTCCAGCCTGACAGAAAACACAGGAAAACCGGTAAAATTGGGAGGCATTTGGACTCTCCGACGTCACCTCGGCCTGACTTCGTCATTAAGCGGGTAACGCTGCTCATGGCATGCAAAGCACGCCGCGTCCAAACACGTGTGATCATAGAAAGGCCCAGTGTGGCTCAAAGTCTCCAGTCGTCAGTCCGACAGTGCCGGTAAATGCGCTGTGGGGTCACGTTGGAAACAGGAGCATGCGGGAGAAGCCCGACTTTCCCCCTTTGGAGAGCAACTTCGGTGCAGCTTCCAAGCTGCCTGAAAACCACACCAGCAGGACACTATTCACGCCACAGATGCCTCTGACGAGCGGTGAGATTTTCCAAAAGAAACCAGGTGCTTGCGACTCCTTCCTGGGCGCTCACCCCAGGGCACAGTGTAGCTAGAGTGCCAACTCAATGTGACCTCTAGTCTCGAGGTAAGGTGCACCTTTCCCCACGACCAGAGATAGGGGTGCACCACTTTGCAGGAAGTCTTCGTCAATGGACGGCTTTAGCTTTAGTATGCCTCACAGCGCTCAAGACTCTCACGTGGGCACTTCTCTCCAAGGAAGGACACTGTGTACCAAAAAGCCTTCGGAGCACAGTCAAGGGCTACACAGCTCTGGGAACACCCCTCACTCTGCAGTTGGAGGGGCCGGGAACTAAGTTGTTCTCCTATGGCGAGCGTTCCACAGCTTGGAAACAGCCTCAGGAACGCGGTTCTCGGCAGCCTTTCTTTCCATGCGGGTCTGCCACGTTGAGGAAACCTACGCTGCCCTGAAAGAAACCGCCGGGGCTCCAATTCAGTTTGGGGACTCCTGCTCGACGGCCCTCTAAGTGATGCCGAAAACTAGACTTTAGGTCCAGCCCGAAAGAAAGTGGAGATTCACCCTGAGCATTCCTACGCACCTGGAACATCCAAAGTCACCTTAGGCCTCCTGAGGCCTTTTAGAGGATTATGCCATTCACCACAGGCAGAACACACTGCATCCACAAGCTTCATCGCAGAGGGCCGAACTGTGTTCCAAGGGTCTCCTTTGGGTTGTCAGGGAAGAGAGGTGCATGTGCTGGGTGAGCCAGGTTGTAATTGAGAAGCCTGGAGAAAGGCAGCGTTTTCCCCATTTGGAAGGTAGGTAGTGGCGGCCTCCAGGCTGACTGAAAGACATTGCTGTTACCCGTCTGCCGGTCACTTGTAGGAATGCCTCAGTGAAGAAAGTGCGTTTTCTCCTACGAATCCAGGTGGTCTCCAGGGCCTTGCTAGGAGCTCATCCCACGCTTGCCCTAGCTAAAGTGCCAAGTGAACGTGACCCCGAGCCTCAAGGTAAGCACGAGTGTCTCCCAGCAGCAAAGTTTGGTGCGCAGCCATCTCCATGAACCCTGACTCCTCTACGGCTTTCCGTAGGCCTGAGAGAGTCGCGTATGAATTCCCTTCTGAGGGAGAGCGTGTGTGCTGGGAGTCCCCTTTGTGTTTTCCGAGCCACATGACACAGCACAGACGGTTGGGGTCAAGTCTTTCTATGCAGAGGGAAGGGCAATGAACTGCTTCTCGCTTGCATAGCTTGATTTCTACAGCTGTAAGGCAGCCCCAGGACAACGTTTCTGCCAGTATTACACTCAACGTGGCTCTCCCTCTGTGGAGGCCCCCTGAACTGCACGGAAAGAAACCCTGAGCCTAAAGTGCATCCTGGCAAGTCTTACCTGTCATCTCTCTGTTGTGACCAAGGTACACTGTAGGTCCAGCCTGACAGAAAATACAGGAAAACCGGTAAAATTGGGAGGCATTTGGACTCTCCGACGTCACCTCGGCCTGACTTCGTCATTAAGCGGGTAACGCTGCTCATGGCATGCAAAGCACGCCGCGTCCAAACACGTGTGATCATAGAAAGGCCCAGTGTGGCTCAAAGTCTCCAGTCGTCAGTCCGACAGTGCCGGTAAATGCGCTGTGGGGTCACGTTGGAAACAGGAGCATGCGGGAGAAGCCCGACTTTCCCCCTTTGGAGAGCAACTTCGGTGCAGCTTCCAAGCTGCCTGAAAACCACACCAGCAGGACACTATTCACGCCACAGATGCCTCTGACGAGCGGTGAGATTTTCCAAAAGAAACCAGGTGCTTGCGACTCCTTCCTGGGCGCTCACCCCAGGGCACAGTGTAGCTAGAGTGCCAACTCAATGTGACCTCTAGTCTCGAGGTAAGGTGCACCTTTCCCCACGACCAGAGATAGGGGTGCACCACTTTGCAGGAAGTCTTCGTCAATGGACGGCTTTAGCTTTAGTATGCCTCACAGCGCTCAAGACTCTCACGTGGGCACTTCTCTCCAAGGAAGGACACTGTGTACCAAAAAGCCTTCGGAGCACAGTCAAGGGCTACACAGCTCTGGGAACACCCCTCACTCTGCAGTTGGAGGGGCCGGGAACTAAGTTGTTCTCCTATGGCGAGCGTTCCACAGCTTGGAAACAGCCTCAGGAACGCGGTTCTCGGCAGCCTTTCTTTCCATGCGGGTCTGCCACGTTGAGGAAACCTACGCTGCCCTGAAAGAAACCGCCGGGGCTCCAATTCAGTTTGGGGACTCCTGCTCGACGGCCCTCTAAGTGATGCCGAAAACTAGACTTTAGGTCCAGCCCGAAAGAAAGTGGAGATTCACCCTGAGCATTCCTACGCACCTGGAACATCCAAAGTCACCTTAGGCCTCCTGAGGCCTTTTAGAGGATTATGCCATTCACCACAGGCAGAACACACTGCATCCACAAGTTTCATCGCAGAGGGCCGAACTGTGTTCCAAGGGTCTCCTTTGGGTTGTCAGGGAAGAGAGGTGCATGTGCTGGGTGAGCCAGGTTGTAATTGAGAAGCCTGGAGAAAGGCAGCGTTTTCCCCATTTGGAAGGTAGGTAGTGGCGGCCTCCAGGCTGACTGAAAGACATTGCTGTTACCCGTCTGCCGGTCACTTGTAGGAATGCCTCAGTGAAGAAAGTGCGTTTTCTCCTACGAATCCAGGTGGTCTCCAGGGCCTTGCTAGGAGCTCATCCCACGCTTGCCCTAGCTAAAGTGCCAAGTGAACGTGACCCCGAGCCTCAAGGTAAGCACGAGTGTCTCCCAGCAGCAAAGTTTGGTGCGCAGCCATCTCCATGAACCCTGACTCCTCTACGGCTTTCCGTAGGCCTGAGAGAGTCGCGTATGAATTCCCTTCTGAGGGAGAGCGTGTGTGCTGGGAGTCCCCTTTGTGTTTTCCGAGCCACATGACACAGCACAGACGGTTGGGGTCAAGTCTTTCTATGCAGAGGGAAGGGCAATGAACTGCTTCTCGCTTGCATAGCTTGATTTCTACAGCTGTAAGGCAGCCCCAGGACAACGTTTCTGCCAGTATTACACTCAACGTGGCTCTCCCTCTGTGGAGGCCCCCTGAACTGCACGGAAAGAAACCCTGAGCCTAAAGTGCATCCTGGCAAGTCTTACCTGTCATCTCTCTGTTGTGACCAAGGTACACTGTAGGTCCAGCCTGACAGAAAATACAGGAAAACCGGTAAAATTGGGAGGCATTTGGACTCTCCGAAGTCACCTCGGCCTGACTTCGTCATTAAGCGGGTAACGCTGCTCATGGCATGCAAAGCACGCCGCGTCCAAACACGTGTGATCATAGAAAGGCCCAGTGTGGCTCAAAGTCTCCAGTCGTCAGTCCGACAGTGCCGGTAAATGCGCTGTGGGGTCACGTTGGAAACAGGAGCATGCGGGAGAAGCCCGACTTTCCCCCTTTGGAGAGCAACTTCGGTGCAGCTTCCAAGCTGCCTGAAAACCACACCAGCAGGACACTATTCACGCCACAGATGCCTCTGACGAGCAGTGAGATTTTCCAAAAGAAACCAGGTGCTTGCGACTCCTTCCTGGGCGCTCACCCCAGGGCACAGTGTAGCTAGAGTGCCAACTCAATGTGACCTCTAGTCTCGAGGTAAGGTGCACCTTTCCCCACGACCAGAGATAGGGGTGCACCACTTTGCAGGAAGTCTTCGTCAATGGACGGCTTTAGCTTTAGTATGCCTCACAGCGCTCAAGACTCTCACGTGGGCACTTCTCTCCAAGGAAGGACACTGTGTACCAAAAAGCCTTCGGAGCACAGTCAAGGGCTACACAGCTCTGGGAACACCCCTCACTCTGCAGTTGGAGGGGCCGGGAACTAAGTTGTTCTCCTATGGCGAGCGTTCCACAGCTTGGAAACAGCCTCAGGAACGCGGTTCTCGGCAGCCTTTCTTTCCATGCGGGTCTGCCACGTTGAGGAAACCTACGCTGCCCTGAAAGAAACCGCCGGGGCTCCAATTCAGTTTGGGGACTCCTGCTCGACGGCCCTCTAAGTGATGCCGAAAACTAGACTTTAGGTCCAGCCCGAAAGAAAGTGGAGATTCACCCTGAGCATTCCTACGCACCTGGAACATCCAAAGTCACCTTAGGCCTCCTGAGGCCTTTTAGAGGATTATGCCATTCACCACAGGCAGAACACACTGCATCCACAAGCTTCATCGCAGAGGGCCGAACTGTGTTCCAAGGGTCTCCTTTGGGTTGTCAGGGAAGAGAGGTGCATGTGCTGGGTGAGCCAGGTTGTAATTGAGAAGCCTGGAGAAAGGCAGCGTTTTCCCCATTTGGAAGGTAGGTAGTGGCGGCCTCCAGGCTGACTGAAAGACATTGCTGTTACCCGTCTGCCGGTCACTTGTAGGAATGCCTCAGTGAAGAAAGTGCGTTTTCTCCTACGAATCCAGGTGGTCTCCAGGGCCTTGCTAGGAGCTCATCCCACGCTTGCCCTAGCTAAAGTGCCAAGTGAACGTGACCCCGAGCCTCAAGGTAAGCACGAGTGTCTCCCAGCAGCAAAGTTTGGTGCGCAGCCATCTCCATGAACCCTGACTCCTCTACGGCTTTCCGTAGGCCTGAGAGAGTCGCGTATGAATTCCCTTCTGAGGGAGAGCGTGTGTGCTGGGAGTCCCCTTTGTGTTTTCCGAGCCACATGACACAGCACAGACGGTTGGGGTCAAGTCTTTCTATGCAGAGGGAAGGGCAATGAACTGCTTCTCGCTTGCATAGCTTGATTTCTACAGCTGTAAGGCAGCCCCAGGACAACGTTTCTGCCAGTATTACACTCAACGTGGCTCTCCCTCTGTGGAGGCCCCCTGAACTGCACGGAAAGAAACCCTGAGCCTAAAGTGCATCCTGGCAAGTCTTACCTGTCATCTCTCTGTTGTGACCAAGGTACACTGTAGGTCCAGCCTGACAGAAAACACAGGAAAACCGGTAAAATTGGGAGGCATTTGGACTCTCCGACGTCACCTCGGCCTGACTTCGTCATTAAGCGGGTAACGCTGCTCATGGCATGCAAAGCACGCCGCGTCCAAACACGTGTGATCATAGAAAGGCCCAGTGTGGCTCAAAGTCTCCAGTCGTCAGTCCGACAGTGCCGGTAAATGCGCTGTGGGGTCACGTTGGAAACAGGAGCATGCGGGAGAAGCCCGACTTTCCCCCTTTGGAGAGCAACTTCGGTGCAGCTTCCAAGCTGCCTGAAAACCACACCAGCAGGACACTATTCACGCCACAGATGCCTCTGACGAGCGGTGAGATTTTCCAAAAGAAACCAGGTGCTTGCGACTCCTTCCTGGGCGCTCACCCCAGGGCACAGTGTAGCTAGAGTGCCAACTCAATGTGACCTCTAGTCTCGAGGTAAGGTGCACCTTTCCCCACGACCAGAGATAGGGGTGCACCACTTTGCAGGAAGTCTTCGTCAATGGACGGCTTTAGCTTTAGTATGCCTCACAGCGCTCAAGACTCTCACGTGGGCACTTCTCTCCAAGGAAGGACACTGTGTACCAAAAAGCCTTCGGAGCACAGTCAAGGGCTACACAGCTCTGGGAACACCCCTCACTCTGCAGTTGGAGGGGCCGGGAACTAAGTTGTTCTCCTATGGCGAGCGTTCCACAGCTTGGAAACAGCCTCAGGAACGCGGTTCTCGGCAGCCTTTCTTTCCATGCGGGTCTGCCACGTTGAGGAAACCTACGCTGCCCTGAAAGAAACCGCCGGGGCTCCAATTCAGTTTGGGGACTCCTGCTCGACGGCCCTCTAAGTGATGCCGAAAACTAGACTTTAGGTCCAGCCCGAAAGAAAGTGGAGATTCACCCTGAGCATTCCTACGCACCTGGAACATCCAAAGTCACCTTAGGCCTCCTGAGGCCTTTTAGAGGATTATGCCATTCACCACAGGCAGAACACACTGCATCCACAAGCTTCATCGCAGAGGGCCGAACTGTGTTCCAAGGGTCTCCTTTGGGTTGTCAGGGAAGAGAGGTGCATGTGCTGGGTGAGCCAGGTTGTAATTGAGAAGCCTGGAGAAAGGCAGCGTTTTCCCCATTTGGAAGGTAGGTAGTGGCGGCCTCCAGGCTGACTGAAAGACATTGCTGTTACCCGTCTGCCGGTCACTTGTAGGAATGCCTCAGTGAAGAAAGTGCGTTTTCTCCTACGAATCCAGGTGGTCTCCAGGGCCTTGCTAGGAGCTCATCCCACGCTTGCCCTAGCTAAAGTGCCAAGTGAACGTGACCCCGAGCCTCAAGGTAAGCACGAGTGTCTCCCAGCAGCAAAGTTTGGTGCGCAGCCATCTCCATGAACCCTGACTCCTCTACGGCTTTCCGTAGGCCTGAGAGAGTCGCGTATGAATTCCCTTCTGAGGGAGAGCGTGTGTGCTGGGAGTCCCCTTTGTGTTTTCCGAGCCACATGACACAGCACAGACGGTTGGGGTCAAGTCTTTCTATGCAGAGGGAAGGGCAATGAACTGCTTCTCGCTTGCATAGCTTGATTTCTACAGCTGTAAGGCAGCCCCAGGACAACGTTTCTGCCAGTATTACACTCAACGTGGCTCTCCCTCTGTGGAGGCCCCCTGAACTGCACGGAAAGAAACCCTGAGCCTAAAGTGCATCCTGGCAAGTCTTACCTGTCATCTCTCTGTTGTGACCAAGGTACACTGTAGGTCCAGCCTGACAGAAAACACAGGAAAACCGGTAAAATTGGGAGGCATTTGGACTCTCCGACGTCACCTCGGCCTGACTTCGTCATTAAGCGGGTAACGCTGCTCATGGCATGCAAAGCACGCCGCGTCCAAACACGTGTGATCATAGAAAGGCCCAGTGTGGCTCAAAGTCTCCAGTCGTCAGTCCGACAGTGCCGGTAAATGCGCTGTGGGGTCACGTTGGAAACAGGAGCATGCGGGAGAAGCCCGACTTTCCCCCTTTGGAGAGCAACTTCGGTGCAGCTTCCAAGCTGCCTGAAAACCACACCAGCAGGACACTATTCACGCCACAGATGCCTCTGACGAGCGGTGAGATTTTCCAAAAGAAACCAGGTGCTTGCGACTCCTTCCTGGGCGCTCACCCCAGGGCACAGTGTAGCTAGAGTGCCAACTCAATGTGACCTCTAGTCTCGAGGTAAGGTGCACCTTTCCCCACGACCAGAGATAGGGGTGCACCACTTTGCAGGAAGTCTTCGTCAATGGACGGCTTTAGCTTTAGTATGCCTCACAGCGCTCAAGACTCTCACGTGGGCACTTCTCTCCAAGGAAGGACACTGTGTACCAAAAAGCCTTCGGAGCACAGTCAAGGGCTACACAGCTCTGGGAACACCCCTCACTCTGCAGTTGGAGGGGCCGGGAACTAAGTTGTTCTCCTATGGCGAGCGTTCCACAGCTTGGAAACAGCCTCAGGAACGCGGTTCTCGGCAGCCTTTCTTTCCATGCGGGTCTGCCACGTTGAGGAAACCTACGCTGCCCTGAAAGAAACCGCCGGGGCTCCAATTCAGTTTGGGGACTCCTGCTCGACGGCCCTCTAAGTGATGCCGAAAACTAGACTTTAGGTCCAGCCCGAAAGAAAGTGGAGATTCACCCTGAGCATTCCTACGCACCTGGAACATCCAAAGTCACCTTAGGCCTCCTGAGGCCTTTTAGAGGATTATGCCATTCACCACAGGCAGAACACACTGCATCCACAAGCTTCATCGCAGAGGGCCGAACTGTGTTCCAAGGGTCTCCTTTGGGTTGTCAGGGAAGAGAGGTGCATGTGCTGGGTGAGCCAGGTTGTAATTGAGAAGCCTGGAGAAAGGCAGCGTTTTCCCCATTTGGAAGGTAGGTAGTGGCGGCCTCCAGGCTGACTGAAAGACATTGCTGTTACCCGTCTGCCGGTCACTTGTAGGAATGCCTCAGTGAAGAAAGTGCGTTTTCTCCTACGAATCCAGGTGGTCTCCAGGGCCTTGCTAGGAGCTCATCCCACGCTTGCCCTAGCTAAAGTGCCAAGTGAACGTGACCCCGAGCCTCAAGGTAAGCACGAGTGTCTCCCAGCAGCAAAGTTTGGTGCGCAGCCATCTCCATGAACCCTGACTCCTCTACGGCTTTCCGTAGGCCTGAGAGAGTCGCGTATGAATTCCCTTCTGAGGGAGAGCGTGTGTGCTGGGAGTCCCCTTTGTGTTTTCCGAGCCACATGACACAGCACAGACGGTTGGGGTCAAGTCTTTCTATGCAGAGGGAAGGGCAATGAACTGCTTCTCGCTTGCATAGCTTGATTTCTACAGCTGTAAGGCAGCCCCAGGACAACGTTTCTGCCAGTATTACACTCAACGTGGCTCTCCCTCTGTGGAGGCCCCCTGAACTGCACGGAAAGAAACCCTGAGCCTAAAGTGCATCCTGGCAAGTCTTACCTGTCATCTCTCTGTTGTGACCAAGGTACACTGTAGGTCCAGCCTGACAGAAAACACAGGAAAACCGGTAAAATTGGGAGGCATTTGGACTCTCCGACGTCACCTCGGCCTGACTTCGTCATTAAGCGGGTAACGCTGCTCATGGCATGCAAAGCACGCCGCGTCCAAACACGTGTGATCATAGAAAGGCCCAGTGTGGCTCAAAGTCTCCAGTCGTCAGTCCGACAGTGCCGGTAAATGCGCTGTGGGGTCACGTTGGAAACAGGAGCATGCGGGAGAAGCCCGACTTTCCCCCTTTGGAGAGCAACTTCGGTGCAGCTTCCAAGCTGCCTGAAAACCACACCAGCAGGACACTATTCACGCCACAGATGCCTCTGACGAGCGGTGAGATTTTCCAAAAGAAACCAGGTGCTTGCGACTCCTTCCTGGGCGCTCACCCCAGGGCACAGTGTAGCTAGAGTGCCAACTCAATGTGACCTCTAGTCTCGAGGTAAGGTGCACCTTTCCCCACGACCAGAGATAGGGGTGCACCACTTTGCAGGAAGTCTTCGTCAATGGACGGCTTTAGCTTTAGTATGCCTCACAGCGCTCAAGACTCTCACGTGGGCACTTCTCTCCAAGGAAGGACACTGTGTACCAAAAAGCCTTCGGAGCACAGTCAAGGGCTACACAGCTCTGGGAACACCCCTCACTCTGCAGTTGGAGGGGCCGGGAACTAAGTTGTTCTCCTATGGCGAGCGTTCCACAGCTTGGAAACAGCCTCAGGAACGCGGTTCTCGGCAGCCTTTCTTTCCATGCGGGTCTGCCACGTTGAGGAAACCTACGCTGCCCTGAAAGAAACCGCCGGGGCTCCAATTCAGTTTGGGGACTCCTGCTCGACGGCCCTCTAAGTGATGCCGAAAACTAGACTTTAGGTCCAGCCCGAAAGAAAGTGGAGATTCACCCTGAGCATTCCTACGCACCTGGAACATCCAAAGTCACCTTAGGCCTCCTGAGGCCTTTTAGAGGATTATGCCATTCACCACAGGCAGAACACACTGCATCCACAAGTTTCATCGCAGAGGGCCGAACTGTGTTCCAAGGGTCTCCTTTGGGTTGTCAGGGAAGAGAGGTGCATGTGCTGGGTGAGCCAGGTTGTAATTGAGAAGCCTGGAGAAAGGCAGCGTTTTCCCCATTTGGAAGGTAGGTAGTGGCGGCCTCCAGGCTGACTGAAAGACATTGCTGTTACCCGTCTGCCGGTCACTTGTAGGAATGCCTCAGTGAAGAAAGTGCGTTTTCTCCTACGAATCCAGGTGGTCTCCAGGGCCTTGCTAGGAGCTCATCCCACGCTTGCCCTAGCTAAAGTGCCAAGTGAACGTGACCCCGAGCCTCAAGGTAAGCACGAGTGTCTCCCAGCAGCAAAGTTTGGTGCGCAGCCATCTCCATGAACCCTGACTCCTCTACGGCTTTCCGTAGGCCTGAGAGAGTCGCGTATGAATTCCCTTCTGAGGGAGAGCGTGTGTGCTGGGAGTCCCCTTTGTGTTTTCCGAGCCACATGACACAGCACAGACGGTTGGGGTCAAGTCTTTCTATGCAGAGGGAAGGGCAATGAACTGCTTCTCGCTTGCATAGCTTGATTTCTACAGCTGTAAGGCAGCCCCAGGACAACGTTTCTGCCAGTATTACACTCAACGTGGCTCTCCCTCTGTGGAGGCCCCCTGAACTGCACGGAAAGAAACCCTGAGCCTAAAGTGCATCCTGGCAAGTCTTACCTGTCATCTCTCTGTTGTGACCAAGGTACACTGTAGGTCCAGCCTGACAGAAAATACAGGAAAACCGGTAAAATTGGGAGGCATTTGGACTCTCCGACGTCACCTCGGCCTGACTTCGTCATTAAGCGGGTAACGCTGCTCATGGCATGCAAAGCACGCCGCGTCCAAACACGTGTGATCATAGAAAGGCCCAGTGTGGCTCAAAGTCTCCAGTCGTCAGTCCGACAGTGCCGGTAAATGCGCTGTGGGGTCACGTTGGAAACAGGAGCATGCGGGAGAAGCCCGACTTTCCCCCTTTGGAGAGCAACTTCGGTGCAGCTTCCAAGCTGCCTGAAAACCACACCAGCAGGACACTATTCACGCCACAGATGCCTCTGACGAGCAGTGAGATTTTCCAAAAGAAACCAGGTGCTTGCGACTCCTTCCTGGGCGCTCACCCCAGGGCACAGTGTAGCTAGAGTGCCAACTCAATGTGACCTCTAGTCTCGAGGTAAGGTGCACCTTTCCCCACGACCAGAGATAGGGGTGCACCACTTTGCAGGAAGTCTTCGTCAATGGACGGCTTTAGCTTTAGTATGCCTCACAGCGCTCAAGACTCTCACGTGGGCACTTCTCTCCAAGGAAGGACACTGTGTACCAAAAAGCCTTCGGAGCACAGTCAAGGGCTACACAGCTCTGGGAACACCCCTCACTCTGCAGTTGGAGGGGCCGGGAACTAAGTTGTTCTCCTATGGCGAGCGTTCCACAGCTTGGAAACAGCCTCAGGAACGCGGTTCTCGGCAGCCTTTCTTTCCATGCGGGTCTGCCACGTTGAGGAAACCTACGCTGCCCTGAAAGAAACCGCCGGGGCTCCAATTCAGTTTGGGGACTCCTGCTCGACGGCCCTCTAAGTGATGCCGAAAACTAGACTTTAGGTCCAGCCCGAAAGAAAGTGGAGATTCACCCTGAGCATTCCTACGCACCTGGAACATCCAAAGTCACCTTAGGCCTCCTGAGGCCTTTTAGAGGATTATGCCATTCACCACAGGCAGAACACACTGCATCCACAAGCTTCATCGCAGAGGGCCGAACTGTGTTCCAAGGGTCTCCTTTGGGTTGTCAGGGAAGAGAGGTGCATGTGCTGGGTGAGCCAGGTTGTAATTGAGAAGCCTGGAGAAAGGCAGCGTTTTCCCCATTTGGAAGGTAGGTAGTGGCGGCCTCCAGGCTGACTGAAAGACATTGCTGTTACCCGTCTGCCGGTCACTTGTAGGAATGCCTCAGTGAAGAAAGTGCGTTTTCTCCTACGAATCCAGGTGGTCTCCAGGGCCTTGCTAGGAGCTCATCCCACGCTTGCCCTAGCTAAAGTGCCAAGTGAACGTGACCCCGAGCCTCAAGGTAAGCACGAGTGTCTCCCAGCAGCAAAGTTTGGTGCGCAGCCATCTCCATGAACCCTGACTCCTCTACGGCTTTCCGTAGGCCTGAGAGAGTCGCGTATGAATTCCCTTCTGAGGGAGAGCGTGTGTGCTGGGAGTCCCCTTTGTGTTTTCCGAGCCACATGACACAGCACAGACGGTTGGGGTCAAGTCTTTCTATGCAGAGGGAAGGGCAATGAACTGCTTCTCGCTTGCATAGCTTGATTTCTACAGCTGTAAGGCAGCCCCAGGACAACGTTTCTGCCAGTATTACACTCAACGTGGCTCTCCCTCTGTGGAGGCCCCCTGAACTGCACGGAAAGAAACCCTGAGCCTAAAGTGCATCCTGGCAAGTCTTACCTGTCATCTCTCTGTTGTGACCAAGGTACACTGTAGGTCCAGCCTGACAGAAAATACAGGAAAACCGGTAAAATTGGGAGGCATTTGGACTCTCCGACGTCACCTCGGCCTGACTTCGTCATTAAGCGGGTAACGCTGCTCATGGCATGCAAAGCACGCCGCGTCCAAACACGTGTGATCATAGAAAGGCCCAGTGTGGCTCAAAGTCTCCAGTCGTCAGTCCGACAGTGCCGGTAAATGCGCTGTGGGGTCACGTTGGAAACAGGAGCATGCGGGAGAAGCCCGACTTTCCCCCTTTGGAGAGCAACTTCGGTGCAGCTTCCAAGCTGCCTGAAAACCACACCAGCAGGACACTATTCACGCCACAGATGCCTCTGACGAGCGGTGAGATTTTCCAAAAGAAACCAGGTGCTTGCGACTCCTTCCTGGGCGCTCACCCCAGGGCACAGTGTAGCTAGAGTGCCAACTCAATGTGACCTCTAGTCTCGAGGTAAGGTGCACCTTTCCCCACGACCAGAGATAGGGGTGCACCACTTTGCAGGAAGTCTTCGTCAATGGACGGCTTTAGCTTTAGTATGCCTCACAGCGCTCAAGACTCTCACGTGGGCACTTCTCTCCAAGGAAGGACACTGTGTACCAAAAAGCCTTCGGAGCACAGTCAAGGGCTACACAGCTCTGGGAACACCCCTCACTCTGCAGTTGGAGGGGCCGGGAACTAAGTTGTTCTCCTATGGCGAGCGTTCCACAGCTTGGAAACAGCCTCAGGAACGCGGTTCTCGGCAGCCTTTCTTTCCATGCGGGTCTGCCACGTTGAGGAAACCTACGCTGCCCTGAAAGAAACCGCCGGGGCTCCAATTCAGTTTGGGGACTCCTGCTCGACGGCCCTCTAAGTGATGCCGAAAACTAGACTTTAGGTCCAGCCCGAAAGAAAGTGGAGATTCACCCTGAGCATTCCTACGCATCTGGAACATCCAAAGTCACCTTAGGCCTCCTGAGGCCTTTTAGAGGATTATGCCATTCACCACAGGCAGAACACACTGCATCCACAAGTTTCATCGCAGAGGGCCGAACTGTGTTCCAAGGGTCTCCTTTGGGTTGTCAGGGAAGAGAGGTGCATGTGCTGGGTGAGCCAGGTTGTAATTGAGAAGCCTGGAGAAAGGCAGCGTTTTCCCCATTTGGAAGGTAGGTAGTGGCGGCCTCCAGGCTGACTGAAAGACATTGCTGTTACCCGTCTGCCGGTCACTTGTAGGAATGCCTCAGTGAAGAAAGTGCGTTTTCTCCTACGAATCCAGGTGGTCTCCAGGGCCTTGCTAGGAGCTCATCCCACGCTTGCCCTAGCTAAAGTGCCAAGTGAACGTGACCCCGAGCCTCAAGGTAAGCACGAGTGTCTCCCAGCAGCAAAGTTTGGTGCGCAGCCATCTCCATGAACCCTGACTCCTCTACGGCTTTCCGTAGGCCTGAGAGAGTCGCGTATGAATTCCCTTCTGAGGGAGAGCGTGTGTGCTGGGAGTCCCCTTTGTGTTTTCCGAGCCACATGACACAGCACAGACGGTTGGGGTCAAGTCTTTCTATGCAGAGGGAAGGGCAATGAACTGCTTCTCGCTTGCATAGCTTGATTTCTACAGCTGTAAGGCAGCCCCAGGACAACGTTTCTGCCAGTATTACACTCAACGTGGCTCTCCCTCTGTGGAGGCCCCCTGAACTGCACGGAAAGAAACCCTGAGCCTAAAGTGCATCCTGGCAAGTCTTACCTGTCATCTCTCTGTTGTGACCAAGGTACACTGTAGGTCCAGCCTGACAGAAAATACAGGAAAACCGGTAAAATTGGGAGGCATTTGGACTCTCCGACGTCACCTCGGCCTGACTTCGTCATTAAGCGGGTAACGCTGCTCATGGCATGCAAAGCACGCCGCGTCCAAACACGTGTGATCATAGAAAGGCCCAGTGTGGCTCAAAGTCTCCAGTCGTCAGTCCGACAGTGCCGGTAAATGCGCTGTGGGGTCACGTTGGAAACAGGAGCATGCGGGAGAAGCCCGACTTTCCCCCTTTGGAGAGCAACTTCGGTGCAGCTTCCAAGCTGCCTGAAAACCACACCAGCAGGACACTATTCACGCCACAGATGCCTCTGACGAGCAGTGAGATTTTCCAAAAGAAACCAGGTGCTTGCGACTCCTTCCTGGGCGCTCACCCCAGGGCACAGTGTAGCTAGAGTGCCAACTCAATGTGACCTCTAGTCTCGAGGTAAGGTGCACCTTTCCCCACGACCAGAGATAGGGGTGCACCACTTTGCAGGAAGTCTTCGTCAATGGACGGCTTTAGCTTTAGTATGCCTCACAGCGCTCAAGACTCTCACGTGGGCACTTCTCTCCAAGGAAGGACACTGTGTACCAAAAAGCCTTCGGAGCACAGTCAAGGGCTACACAGCTCTGGGAACACCCCTCACTCTGCAGTTGGAGGGGCCGGGAACTAAGTTGTTCTCCTATGGCGAGCGTTCCACAGCTTGGAAACAGCCTCAGGAACGCGGTTCTCGGCAGCCTTTCTTTCCATGCGGGTCTGCCACGTTGAGGAAACCTACGCTGCCCTGAAAGAAACCGCCGGGGCTCCAATTCAGTTTGGGGACTCCTGCTCGACGGCCCTCTAAGTGATGCCGAAAACTAGACTTTAGGTCCAGCCCGAAAGAAAGTGGAGATTCACCCTGAGCATTCCTACGCACCTGGAACATCCAAAGTCACCTTAGGCCTCCTGAGGCCTTTTAGAGGATTATGCCATTCACCACAGGCAGAACACACTGCATCCACAAGCTTCATCGCAGAGGGCCGAACTGTGTTCCAAGGGTCTCCTTTGGGTTGTCAGGGAAGAGAGGTGCATGTGCTGGGTGAGCCAGGTTGTAATTGAGAAGCCTGGAGAAAGGCAGCGTTTTCCCCATTTGGAAGGTAGGTAGTGGCGGCCTCCAGGCTGACTGAAAGACATTGCTGTTACCCGTCTGCCGGTCACTTGTAGGAATGCCTCAGTGAAGAAAGTGCGTTTTCTCCTACGAATCCAGGTGGTCTCCAGGGCCTTGCTAGGAGCTCATCCCACGCTTGCCCTAGCTAAAGTGCCAAGTGAACGTGACCCCGAGCCTCAAGGTAAGCACGAGTGTCTCCCAGCAGCAAAGTTTGGTGCGCAGCCATCTCCATGAACCCTGACTCCTCTACGGCTTTCCGTAGGCCTGAGAGAGTCGCGTATGAATTCCCTTCTGAGGGAGAGCGTGTGTGCTGGGAGTCCCCTTTGTGTTTTCCGAGCCACATGACACAGCACAGACGGTTGGGGTCAAGTCTTTCTATGCAGAGGGAAGGGCAATGAACTGCTTCTCGCTTGCATAGCTTGATTTCTACAGCTGTAAGGCAGCCCCAGGACAACGTTTCTGCCAGTATTACACTCAACGTGGCTCTCCCTCTGTGGAGGCCCCCTGAACTGCACGGAAAGAAACCCTGAGCCTAAAGTGCATCCTGGCAAGTCTTACCTGTCATCTCTCTGTTGTGACCAAGGTACACTGTAGGTCCAGCCTGACAGAAAATACAGGAAAACCGGTAAAATTGGGAGGCATTTGGACTCTCCGAAGTCACCTCGGCCTGACTTCGTCATTAAGCGGGTAACGCTGCTCATGGCATGCAAAGCACGCCGCGTCCAAACACGTGTGATCATAGAAAGGCCCAGTGTGGCTCAAAGTCTCCAGTCGTCAGTCCGACAGTGCCGGTAAATGCGCTGTGGGGTCACGTTGGAAACAGGAGCATGCGGGAGAAGCCCGACTTTCCCCCTTTGGAGAGCAACTTCGGTGCAGCTTCCAAGCTGCCTGAAAACCACACCAGCAGGACACTATTCACGCCACAGATGCCTCTGACGAGCAGTGAGATTTTCCAAAAGAAACCAGGTGCTTGCGACTCCTTCCTGGGCGCTCACCCCAGGGCACAGTGTAGCTAGAGTGCCAACTCAATGTGACCTCTAGTCTCGAGGTAAGGTGCACCTTTCCCCACGACCAGAGATAGGGGTGCACCACTTTGCAGGAAGTCTTCGTCAATGGACGGCTTTAGCTTTAGTATGCCTCACAGCGCTCAAGACTCTCACGTGGGCACTTCTCTCCAAGGAAGGACACTGTGTACCAAAAAGCCTTCGGAGCACAGTCAAGGGCTACACAGCTCTGGGAACACCCCTCACTCTGCAGTTGGAGGGGCCGGGAACTAAGTTGTTCTCCTATGGCGAGCGTTCCACAGCTTGGAAACAGCCTCAGGAACGCGGTTCTCGGCAGCCTTTCTTTCCATGCGGGTCTGCCACGTTGAGGAAACCTACGCTGCCCTGAAAGAAACCGCCGGGGCTCCAATTCAGTTTGGGGACTCCTGCTCGACGGCCCTCTAAGTGATGCCGAAAACTAGACTTTAGGTCCAGCCCGAAAGAAAGTGGAGATTCACCCTGAGCATTCCTACGCACCTGGAACATCCAAAGTCACCTTAGGCCTCCTGAGGCCTTTTAGAGGATTATGCCATTCACCACAGGCAGAACACACTGCATCCACAAGTTTCATCGCAGAGGGCCGAACTGTGTTCCAAGGGTCTCCTTTGGGTTGTCAGGGAAGAGAGGTGCATGTGCTGGGTGAGCCAGGTTGTAATTGAGAAGCCTGGAGAAAGGCAGCGTTTTCCCCATTTGGAAGGTAGGTAGTGGCGGCCTCCAGGCTGACTGAAAGACATTGCTGTTACCCGTCTGCCGGTCACTTGTAGGAATGCCTCAGTGAAGAAAGTGCGTTTTCTCCTACGAATCCAGGTGGTCTCCAGGGCCTTGCTAGGAGCTCATCCCACGCTTGCCCTAGCTAAAGTGCCAAGTGAACGTGACCCCGAGCCTCAAGGTAAGCACGAGTGTCTCCCAGCAGCAAAGTTTGGTGCGCAGCCATCTCCATGAACCCTGACTCCTCTACGGCTTTCCGTAGGCCTGAGAGAGTCGCGTATGAATTCCCTTCTGAGGGAGAGCGTGTGTGCTGGGAGTCCCCTTTGTGTTTTCCGAGCCACATGACACAGCACAGACGGTTGGGGTCAAGTCTTTCTATGCAGAGGGAAGGGCAATGAACTGCTTCTCGCTTGCATAGCTTGATTTCTACAGCTGTAAGGCAGCCCCAGGACAACGTTTCTGCCAGTATTACACTCAACGTGGCTCTCCCTCTGTGGAGGCCCCCTGAACTGCACGGAAAGAAACCCTGAGCCTAAAGTGCATCCTGGCAAGTCTTACCTGTCATCTCTCTGTTGTGACCAAGGTACACTGTAGGTCCAGCCTGACAGAAAATACAGGAAAACCGGTAAAATTGGGAGGCATTTGGACTCTCCGAAGTCACCTCGGCCTGACTTCGTCATTAAGCGGGTAACGCTGCTCATGGCATGCAAAGCACGCCGCGTCCAAACACGTGTGATCATAGAAAGGCCCAGTGTGGCTCAAAGTCTCCAGTCGTCAGTCCGACAGTGCCGGTAAATGCGCTGTGGGGTCACGTTGGAAACAGGAGCATGCGGGAGAAGCCCGACTTTCCCCCTTTGGAGAGCAACTTCGGTGCAGCTTCCAAGCTGCCTGAAAACCACACCAGCAGGACACTATTCACGCCACAGATGCCTCTGACGAGCAGTGAGATTTTCCAAAAGAAACCAGGTGCTTGCGACTCCTTCCTGGGCGCTCACCCCAGGGCACAGTGTAGCTAGAGTGCCAACTCAATGTGACCTCTAGTCTCGAGGTAAGGTGCACCTTTCCCCACGACCAGAGATAGGGGTGCACCACTTTGCAGGAAGTCTTCGTCAATGGACGGCTTTAGCTTTAGTATGCCTCACAGCGCTCAAGACTCTCACGTGGGCACTTCTCTCCAAGGAAGGACACTGTGTACCAAAAAGCCTTCGGAGCACAGTCAAGGGCTACACAGCTCTGGGAACACCCCTCACTCTGCAGTTGGAGGGGCCGGGAACTAAGTTGTTCTCCTATGGCGAGCGTTCCACAGCTTGGAAACAGCCTCAGGAACGCGGTTCTCGGCAGCCTTTCTTTCCATGCGGGTCTGCCACGTTGAGGAAACCTACGCTGCCCTGAAAGAAACCGCCGGGGCTCCAATTCAGTTTGGGGACTCCTGCTCGACGGCCCTCTAAGTGATGCCGAAAACTAGACTTTAGGTCCAGCCCGAAAGAAAGTGGAGATTCACCCTGAGCATTCCTACGCATCTGGAACATCCAAAGTCACCTTAGGCCTCCTGAGGCCTTTTAGAGGATTATGCCATTCACCACAGGCAGAACACACTGCATCCACAAGTTTCATCGCAGAGGGCCGAACTGTGTTCCAAGGGTCTCCTTTGGGTTGTCAGGGAAGAGAGGTGCCTGTGCTGGGTGAGCCAGGTTGTAATTGAGAAGCCTGGAGAAAGGCAGCGTTTTCCCCATTTGGAAGGTAGGTAGTGGCGGCCTCCAGGCTGACTGAAAGACATTGCTGTTACCCGTCTGCCGGTCACTTGTAGGAATGCCTCAGTGAAGAAAGTGCGTTTTCTCCTACGAATCCAGGTGGTCTCCAGGGCCTTGCTAGGAGCTCATCCCACGCTTGCCCTAGCTAAAGTGCCAAGTGAACGTGACCCCGAGCCTCAAGGTAAGCACGAGTGTCTCCCAGCAGCAAAGTTTGGTGCGCAGCCATCTCCATGAACCCTGACTCCTCTACGGCTTTCCGTAGGCCTGAGAGAGTCGCGTATGAATTCCCTTCTGAGGGAGAGCGTGTGTGCTGGGAGTCCCCTTTGTGTTTTCCGAGCCACATGACACAGCACAGACGGTTGGGGTCAAGTCTTTCTATGCAGAGGGAAGGGCAATGAACTGCTTCTCGCTTGCATAGCTTGATTTCTACAGCTGTAAGGCAGCCCCAGGACAACGTTTCTGCCAGTATTACACTCAACGTGGCTCTCCCTCTGTGGAGGCCCCCTGAACTGCACGGAAAGAAACCCTGAGCCTAAAGTGCATCCTGGCAAGTCTTACCTGTCATCTCTCTGTTGTGACCAAGGTACACTGTAGGTCCAGCCTGACAGAAAATACAGGAAAACCGGTAAAATTGGGAGGCATTTGGACTCTCCGAAGTCACCTCGGCCTGACTTCGTCATTAAGCGGGTAACGCTGCTCATGGCATGCAAAGCACGCCGCGTCCAAACACGTGTGATCATAGAAAGGCCCAGTGTGGCTCAAAGTCTCCAGTCGTCAGTCCGACAGTGCCGGTAAATGCGCTGTGGGGTCACGTTGGAAACAGGAGCATGCGGGAGAAGCCCGACTTTCCCCCTTTGGAGAGCAACTTCGGTGCAGCTTCCAAGCTGCCTGAAAACCACACCAGCAGGACACTATTCACGCCACAGATGCCTCTGACGAGCAGTGAGATTTTCCAAAAGAAACCAGGTGCTTGCGACTCCTTCCTGGGCGCTCACCCCAGGGCACAGTGTAGCTAGAGTGCCAACTCAATGTGACCTCTAGTCTCGAGGTAAGGTGCACCTTTCCCCACGACCAGAGATAGGGGTGCACCACTTTGCAGGAAGTCTTCGTCAATGGACGGCTTTAGCTTTAGTATGCCTCACAGCGCTCAAGACTCTCACGTGGGCACTTCTCTCCAAGGAAGGACACTGTGTACCAAAAAGCCTTCGGAGCACAGTCAAGGGCTACACAGCTCTGGGAACACCCCTCACTCTGCAGTTGGAGGGGCCGGGAACTAAGTTGTTCTCCTATGGCGAGCGTTCCACAGCTTGGAAACAGCCTCAGGAACGCGGTTCTCGGCAGCCTTTCTTTCCATGCGGGTCTGCCACGTTGAGGAAACCTACGCTGCCCTGAAAGAAACCGCCGGGGCTCCAATTCAGTTTGGGGACTCCTGCTCGACGGCCCTCTAAGTGATGCCGAAAACTAGACTTTAGGTCCAGCCCGAAAGAAAGTGGAGATTCACCCTGAGCATTCCTACGCATCTGGAACATCCAAAGTCACCTTAGGCCTCCTGAGGCCTTTTAGAGGATTATGCCATTCACCACAGGCAGAACACACTGCATCCACAAGTTTCATCGCAGAGGGCCGAACTGTGTTCCAAGGGTCTCCTTTGGGTTGTCAGGGAAGAGAGGTGCCTGTGCTGGGTGAGCCAGGTTGTAATTGAGAAGCCTGGAGAAAGGCAGCGTTTTCCCCATTTGGAAGGTAGGTAGTGGCGGCCTCCAGGCTGACTGAAAGACATTGCTGTTACCCGTCTGCCGGTCACTTGTAGGAATGCCTCAGTGAAGAAAGTGCGTTTTCTCCTACGAATCCAGGTGGTCTCCAGGGCCTTGCTAGGAGCTCATCCCACGCTTGCCCTAGCTAAAGTGCCAAGTGAACGTGACCCCGAGCCTCAAGGTAAGCACGAGTGTCTCCCAGCAGCAAAGTTTGGTGCGCAGCCATCTCCATGAACCCTGACTCCTCTACGGCTTTCCGTAGGCCTGAGAGAGTCGCGTATGAATTCCCTTCTGAGGGAGAGCGTGTGTGCTGGGAGTCCCCTTTGTGTTTTCCGAGCCACATGACACAGCACAGACGGTTGGGGTCAAGTCTTTCTATGCAGAGGGAAGGGCAATGAACTGCTTCTCGCTTGCATAGCTTGATTTCTACAGCTGTAAGGCAGCCCCAGGACAACGTTTCTGCCAGTATTACACTCAACGTGGCTCTCCCTCTGTGGAGGCCCCCTGAACTGCACGGAAAGAAACCCTGAGCCTAAAGTGCATCCTGGCAAGTCTTACCTGTCATCTCTCTGTTGTGACCAAGGTACACTGTAGGTCCAGCCTGACAGAAAATACAGGAAAACCGGTAAAATTGGGAGGCATTTGGACTCTCCGAAGTCACCTCGGCCTGACTTCGTCATTAAGCGGGTAACGCTGCTCATGGCATGCAAAGCACGCCGCGTCCAAACACGTGTGATCATAGAAAGGCCCAGTGTGGCTCAAAGTCTCCAGTCGTCAGTCCGACAGTGCCGGTAAATGCGCTGTGGGGTCACGTTGGAAACAGGAGCATGCGGGAGAAGCCCGACTTTCCCCCTTTGGAGAGCAACTTCGGTGCAGCTTCCAAGCTGCCTGAAAACCACACCAGCAGGACACTATTCACGCCACAGATGCCTCTGACGAGCAGTGAGATTTTCCAAAAGAAACCAGGTGCTTGCGACTCCTTCCTGGGCGCTCACCCCAGGGCACAGTGTAGCTAGAGTGCCAACTCAATGTGACCTCTAGTCTCGAGGTAAGGTGCACCTTTCCCCACGACCAGAGATAGGGGTGCACCACTTTGCAGGAAGTCTTCGTCAATGGACGGCTTTAGCTTTAGTATGCCTCACAGCGCTCAAGACTCTCACGTGGGCACTTCTCTCCAAGGAAGGACACTGTGTACCAAAAAGCCTTCGGAGCACAGTCAAGGGCTACACAGCTCTGGGAACACCCCTCACTCTGCAGTTGGAGGGGCCGGGAACTAAGTTGTTCTCCTATGGCGAGCGTTCCACAGCTTGGAAACAGCCTCAGGAACGCGGTTCTCGGCAGCCTTTCTTTCCATGCGGGTCTGCCACGTTGAGGAAACCTACGCTGCCCTGAAAGAAACCGCCGGGGCTCCAATTCAGTTTGGGGACTCCTGCTCGACGGCCCTCTAAGTGATGCCGAAAACTAGACTTTAGGTCCAGCCCGAAAGAAAGTGGAGATTCACCCTGAGCATTCCTACGCATCTGGAACATCCAAAGTCACCTTAGGCCTCCTGAGGCCTTTTAGAGGATTATGCCATTCACCACAGGCAGAACACACTGCATCCACAAGTTTCATCGCAGAGGGCCGAACTGTGTTCCAAGGGTCTCCTTTGGGTTGTCAGGGAAGAGAGGTGCCTGTGCTGGGTGAGCCAGGTTGTAATTGAGAAGCCTGGAGAAAGGCAGCGTTTTCCCCATTTGGAAGGTAGGTAGTGGCGGCCTCCAGGCTGACTGAAAGACATTGCTGTTACCCGTCTGCCGGTCACTTGTAGGAATGCCTCAGTGAAGAAAGTGCGTTTTCTCCTACGAATCCAGGTGGTCTCCAGGGCCTTGCTAGGAGCTCATCCCACGCTTGCCCTAGCTAAAGTGCCAAGTGAACGTGACCCCGAGCCTCAAGGTAAGCACGAGTGTCTCCCAGCAGCAAAGTTTGGTGCGCAGCCATCTCCATGAACCCTGACTCCTCTACGGCTTTCCGTAGGCCTGAGAGAGTCGTGTATGAATTCCCTTCTGAGGGAGAGCGTGTGTGCTGGGAGTCCCCTTTGTGTTTTCCGAGCCACATGACACAGCACAGACGGTTGGGGTCAAGTCTTTCTATGCAGAGGGAAGGGCAATGAACTGCTTCTCGCTTGCATAGCTTGATTTCTACAGCTGTAAGGCAGCCCCAGGACAACGTTTCTGCCAGTATTACACTCAACGTGGCTCTCCCTCTGTGGAGGCCCCCTGAACTGCACGGAAAGAAACCCTGAGCCTAAAGTGCATCCTGGCAAGTCTTACCTGTCATCTCTCTGTTGTGACCAAGGTACACTGTAGGTCCAGCCTGACAGAAAATACAGGAAAACCGGTAAAATTGGGAGGCATTTGGACTCTCCGAAGTCACCTCGGCCTGACTTCGTCATTAAGCGGGTAACGCTGCTCATGGCATGCAAAGCACGCCGCGTCCAAACACGTGTGATCATAGAAAGGCCCAGTGTGGCTCAAAGTCTCCAGTCGTCAGTCCGACAGTGCCGGTAAATGCGCTGTGGGGTCACGTTGGAAACAGGAGCATGCGGGAGAAGCCCGACTTTCCCCCTTTGGAGAGCAACTTCGGTGCAGCTTCCAAGCTGCCTGAAAACCACACCAGCAGGACACTATTCACGCCACAGATGCCTCTGACGAGCAGTGAGATTTTCCAAAAGAAACCAGGTGCTTGCGACTCCTTCCTGGGCGCTCACCCCAGGGCACAGTGTAGCTAGAGTGCCAACTCAATGTGACCTCTAGTCTCGAGGTAAGGTGCACCTTTCCCCACGACCAGAGATAGGGGTGCACCACTTTGCAGGAAGTCTTCGTCAATGGACGGCTTTAGCTTTAGTATGCCTCACAGCGCTCAAGACTCTCACGTGGGCACTTCTCTCCAAGGAAGGACACTGTGTACCAAAAAGCCTTCGGAGCACAGTCAAGGGCTACACAGCTCTGGGAACACCCCTCACTCTGCAGTTGGAGGGGCCGGGAACTAAGTTGTTCTCCTATGGCGAGCGTTCCACAGCTTGGAAACAGCCTCAGGAACGCGGTTCTCGGCAGCCTTTCTTTCCATGCGGGTCTGCCACGTTGAGGAAACCTACGCTGCCCTGAAAGAAACCGCCGGGGCTCCAATTCAGTTTGGGGACTCCTGCTCGACGGCCCTCTAAGTGATGCCGAAAACTAGACTTTAGGTCCAGCCCGAAAGAAAGTGGAGATTCACCCTGAGCATTCCTACGCATCTGGAACATCCAAAGTCACCTTAGGCCTCCTGAGGCCTTTTAGAGGATTATGCCATTCACCACAGGCAGAACACACTGCATCCACAAGTTTCATCGCAGAGGGCCGAACTGTGTTCCAAGGGTCTCCTTTGGGTTGTCAGGGAAGAGAGGTGCCTGTGCTGGGTGAGCCAGGTTGTAATTGAGAAGCCTGGAGAAAGGCAGCGTTTTCCCCATTTGGAAGGTAGGTAGTGGCGGCCTCCAGGCTGACTGAAAGACATTGCTGTTACCCGTCTGCCGGTCACTTGTAGGAATGCCTCAGTGAAGAAAGTGCGTTTTCTCCTACGAATCCAGGTGGTCTCCAGGGCCTTGCTAGGAGCTCATCCCACGCTTGCCCTAGCTAAAGTGCCAAGTGAACGTGACCCCGAGCCTCAAGGTAAGCACGAGTGTCTCCCAGCAGCAAAGTTTGGTGCGCAGCCATCTCCATGAACCCTGACTCCTCTACGGCTTTCCGTAGGCCTGAGAGAGTCGCGTATGAATTCCCTTCTGAGGGAGAGCGTGTGTGCTGGGAGTCCCCTTTGTGTCTTCCGAGCCACATGACACAGCACAGACGGTTGGGGTCAAGTCTTTCTATGCAGAGGGAAGGGCAATGAACTGCTTCTCGCTTGCATAGCTTGATTTCTACAGCTGTAAGGCAGCCCCAGGACAACGTTTCTGCCAGTATTACACTCAACGTGGCTCTCCCTCTGTGGAGGCCCCCTGAACTGCACGGAAAGAAACCCTGAGCCTAAAGTGCATCCTGGCAAGTCTTACCTGTCATCTCTCTGTTGTGACCAAGGTACACTGTAGGTCCAGCCTGACAGAAAATACAGGAAAACCGGTAAAATTGGGAGGCATTTGGACTCTCCGAAGTCACCTCGGCCTGACTTCGTCATTAAGCGGGTAACGCTGCTCATGGCATGCAAAGCACGCCGCGTCCAAACACGTGTGATCATAGAAAGGCCCAGTGTGGCTCAAAGTCTCCAGTCGTCAGTCCGACAGTGCCGGTAAATGCGCTGTGGGGTCACGTTGGAAACAGGAGCATGCGGGAGAAGCCCGACTTTCCCCCTTTGGAGAGCAACTTCGGTGCAGCTTCCAAGCTGCCTGAAAACCACACCAGCAGGACACTATTCACGCCACAGATGCCTCTGACGAGCGGTGAGATTTTCCAAAAGAAACCAGGTGCTTGCGACTCCTTCCTGGGCGCTCACCCCAGGGCACAGTGTAGCTAGAGTGCCAACTCAATGTGACCTCTAGTCTCGAGGTAAGGTGCACCTTTCCCCACGACCAGAGATAGGGGTGCACCACTTTGCAGGAAGTCTTCGTCAATGGACGGCTTTAGCTTTAGTATGCCTCACAGCGCTCAAGACTCTCACGTGGGCACTTCTCTCCAAGGAAGGACACTGTGTACCAAAAAGCCTTCGGAGCACAGTCAAGGGCTACACAGCTCTGGGAACACCCCTCACTCTGCAGTTGGAGGGGCCGGGAACTAAGTTGTTCTCCTATGGCGAGCGTTCCACAGCTTGGAAACAGCCTCAGGAACGCGGTTCTCGGCAGCCTTTCTTTCCATGCGGGTCTGCCACGTTGAGGAAACCTACGCTGCCCTGAAAGAAACCGCCGGGGCTCCAATTCAGTTTGGGGACTCCTGCTCGACGGCCCTCTAAGTGATGCCGAAAACTAGACTTTAGGTCCAGCCCGAAAGAAAGTGGAGATTCACCCTGAGCATTCCTACGCACCTGGAACATCCAAAGTCACCTTAGGCCTCCTGAGGCCTTTTAGAGGATTATGCCATTCACCACAGGCAGAACACACTGCATCCACAAGTTTCATCGCAGAGGGCCGAACTGTGTTCCAAGGGTCTCCTTTGGGTTGTCAGGGAAGAGAGGTGCATGTGCTGGGTGAGCCAGGTTGTAATTGAGAAGCCTGGAGAAAGGCAGCGTTTTCCCCATTTGGAAGGTAGGTAGTGGCGGCCTCCAGGCTGACTGAAAGACATTGCTGTTACCCGTCTGCCGGTCACTTGTAGGAATGCCTCAGTGAAGAAAGTGCGTTTTCTCCTACGAATCCAGGTGGTCTCCAGGGCCTTGCTAGGAGCTCATCCCACGCTTGCCCTAGCTAAAGTGCCAAGTGAACGTGACCCCGAGCCTCAAGGTAAGCACGAGTGTCTCCCAGCAGCAAAGTTTGGTGCGCAGCCATCTCCATGAACCCTGACTCCTCTACGGCTTTCCGTAGGCCTGAGAGAGTCGCGTATGAATTCCCTTCTGAGGGAGAGCGTGTGTGCTGGGAGTCCCCTTTGTGTTTTCCGAGCCACATGACACAGCACAGACGGTTGGGGTCAAGTCTTTCTATGCAGAGGGAAGGGCAATGAACTGCTTCTCGCTTGCATAGCTTGATTTCTACAGCTGTAAGGCAGCCCCAGGACAACGTTTCTGCCAGTATTACACTCAACGTGGCTCTCCCTCTGTGGAGGCCCCCTGAACTGCACGGAAAGAAACCCTGAGCCTAAAGTGCATCCTGGCAAGTCTTACCTGTCATCTCTCTGTTGTGACCAAGGTACACTGTAGGTCCAGCCTGACAGAAAACACAGGAAAACCGGTAAAATTGGGAGGCATTTGGACTCTCCGACGTCACCTCGGCCTGACTTCGTCATTAAGCGGGTAACGCTGCTCATGGCATGCAAAGCACGCCGCGTCCAAACACGTGTGATCATAGAAAGGCCCAGTGTGGCTCAAAGTCTCCAGTCGTCAGTCCGACAGTGCCGGTAAATGCGCTGTGGGGTCACGTTGGAAACAGGAGCATGCGGGAGAAGCCCGACTTTCCCCCTTTGGAGAGCAACTTCGGTGCAGCTTCCAAGCTGCCTGAAAACCACACCAGCAGGACACTATTCACGCCACAGATGCCTCTGACGAGCGGTGAGATTTTCCAAAAGAAACCAGGTGCTTGCGACTCCTTCCTGGGCGCTCACCCCAGGGCACAGTGTAGCTAGAGTGCCAACTCAATGTGACCTCTAGTCTCGAGGTAAGGTGCACCTTTCCCCACGACCAGAGATAGGGGTGCACCACTTTGCAGGAAGTCTTCGTCAATGGACGGCTTTAGCTTTAGTATGCCTCACAGCGCTCAAGACTCTCACGTGGGCACTTCTCTCCAAGGAAGGACACTGTGTACCAAAAAGCCTTCGGAGCACAGTCAAGGGCTACACAGCTCTGGGAACACCCCTCACTCTGCAGTTGGAGGGGCCGGGAACTAAGTTGTTCTCCTATGGCGAGCGTTCCACAGCTTGGAAACAGCCTCAGGAACGCGGTTCTCGGCAGCCTTTCTTTCCATGCGGGTCTGCCACGTTGAGGAAACCTACGCTGCCCTGAAAGAAACCGCCGGGGCTCCAATTCAGTTTGGGGACTCCTGCTCGACGGCCCTCTAAGTGATGCCGAAAACTAGACTTTAGGTCCAGCCCGAAAGAAAGTGGAGATTCACCCTGAGCATTCCTACGCACCTGGAACATCCAAAGTCACCTTAGGCCTCCTGAGGCCTTTTAGAGGATTATGCCATTCACCACAGGCAGAACACACTGCATCCACAAGCTTCATCGCAGAGGGCCGAACTGTGTTCCAAGGGTCTCCTTTGGGTTGTCAGGGAAGAGAGGTGCATGTGCTGGGTGAGCCAGGTTGTAATTGAGAAGCCTGGAGAAAGGCAGCGTTTTCCCCATTTGGAAGGTAGGTAGTGGCGGCCTCCAGGCTGACTGAAAGACATTGCTGTTACCCGTCTGCCGGTCACTTGTAGGAATGCCTCAGTGAAGAAAGTGCGTTTTCTCCTACGAATCCAGGTGGTCTCCAGGGCCTTGCTAGGAGCTCATCCCACGCTTGCCCTAGCTAAAGTGCCAAGTGAACGTGACCCCGAGCCTCAAGGTAAGCACGAGTGTCTCCCAGCAGCAAAGTTTGGTGCGCAGCCATCTCCATGAACCCTGACTCCTCTACGGCTTTCCGTAGGCCTGAGAGAGTCGCGTATGAATTCCCTTCTGAGGGAGAGCGTGTGTGCTGGGAGTCCCCTTTGTGTTTTCCGAGCCACATGACACAGCACAGACGGTTGGGGTCAAGTCTTTCTATGCAGAGGGAAGGGCAATGAACTGCTTCTCGCTTGCATAGCTTGATTTCTACAGCTGTAAGGCAGCCCCAGGACAACGTTTCTGCCAGTATTACACTCAACGTGGCTCTCCCTCTGTGGAGGCCCCCTGAACTGCACGGAAAGAAACCCTGAGCCTAAAGTGCATCCTGGCAAGTCTTACCTGTCATCTCTCTGTTGTGACCAAGGTACACTGTAGGTCCAGCCTGACAGAAAATACAGGAAAACCGGTAAAATTGGGAGGCATTTGGACTCTCCGAAGTCACCTCGGCCTGACTTCGTCATTAAGCGGGTAACGCTGCTCATGGCATGCAAAGCACGCCGCGTCCAAACACGTGTGATCATAGAAAGGCCCAGTGTGGCTCAAAGTCTCCAGTCGTCAGTCCGACAGTGCCGGTAAATGCGCTGTGGGGTCACGTTGGAAACAGGAGCATGCGGGAGAAGCCCGACTTTCCCCCTTTGGAGAGCAACTTCGGTGCAGCTTCCAAGCTGCCTGAAAACCACACCAGCAGGACACTATTCACGCCACAGATGCCTCTGACGAGCGGTGAGATTTTCCAAAAGAAACCAGGTGCTTGCGACTCCTTCCTGGGCGCTCACCCCAGGGCACAGTGTAGCTAGAGTGCCAACTCAATGTGACCTCTAGTCTCGAGGTAAGGTGCACCTTTCCCCACGACCAGAGATAGGGGTGCACCACTTTGCAGGAAGTCTTCGTCAATGGACGGCTTTAGCTTTAGTATGCCTCACAGCGCTCAAGACTCTCACGTGGGCACTTCTCTCCAAGGAAGGACACTGTGTACCAAAAAGCCTTCGGAGCACAGTCAAGGGCTACACAGCTCTGGGAACACCCCTCACTCTGCAGTTGGAGGGGCCGGGAACTAAGTTGTTCTCCTATGGCGAGCGTTCCACAGCTTGGAAACAGCCTCAGGAACGCGGTTCTCGGCAGCCTTTCTTTCCATGCGGGTCTGCCACGTTGAGGAAACCTACGCTGCCCTGAAAGAAACCGCCGGGGCTCCAATTCAGTTTGGGGACTCCTGCTCGACGGCCCTCTAAGTGATGCCGAAAACTAGACTTTAGGTCCAGCCCGAAAGAAAGTGGAGATTCACCCTGAGCATTCCTACGCACCTGGAACATCCAAAGTCACCTTAGGCCTCCTGAGGCCTTTTAGAGGATTATGCCATTCACCACAGGCAGAACACACTGCATCCACAAGTTTCATCGCAGAGGGCCGAACTGTGTTCCAAGGGTCTCCTTTGGGTTGTCAGGGAAGAGAGGTGCATGTGCTGGGTGAGCCAGGTTGTAATTGAGAAGCCTGGAGAAAGGCAGCGTTTTCCCCATTTGGAAGGTAGGTAGTGGCGGCCTCCAGGCTGACTGAAAGACATTGCTGTTACCCGTCTGCCGGTCACTTGTAGGAATGCCTCAGTGAAGAAAGTGCGTTTTCTCCTACGAATCCAGGTGGTCTCCAGGGCCTTGCTAGGAGCTCATCCCACGCTTGCCCTAGCTAAAGTGCCAAGTGAACGTGACCCCGAGCCTCAAGGTAAGCACGAGTGTCTCCCAGCAGCAAAGTTTGGTGCGCAGCCATCTCCATGAACCCTGACTCCTCTACGGCTTTCCGTAGGCCTGAGAGAGTCGCGTATGAATTCCCTTCTGAGGGAGAGCGTGTGTGCTGGGAGTCCCCTTTGTGTTTTCCGAGCCACATGACACAGCACAGACGGTTGGGGTCAAGTCTTTCTATGCAGAGGGAAGGGCAATGAACTGCTTCTCGCTTGCATAGCTTGATTTCTACAGCTGTAAGGCAGCCCCAGGACAACGTTTCTGCCAGTATTACACTCAACGTGGCTCTCCCTCTGTGGAGGCCCCCTGAACTGCACGGAAAGAAACCCTGAGCCTAAAGTGCATCCTGGCAAGTCTTACCTGTCATCTCTCTGTTGTGACCAAGGTACACTGTAGGTCCAGCCTGACAGAAAATACAGGAAAACCGGTAAAATTGGGAGGCATTTGGACTCTCCGAAGTCACCTCGGCCTGACTTCGTCATTAAGCGGGTAACGCTGCTCATGGCATGCAAAGCACGCCGCGTCCAAACACGTGTGATCATAGAAAGGCCCAGTGTGGCTCAAAGTCTCCAGTCGTCAGTCCGACAGTGCCGGTAAATGCGCTGTGGGGTCACGTTGGAAACAGGAGCATGCGGGAGAAGCCCGACTTTCCCCCTTTGGAGAGCAACTTCGGTGCAGCTTCCAAGCTGCCTGAAAACCACACCAGCAGGACACTATTCACGCCACAGATGCCTCTGACGAGCAGTGAGATTTTCCAAAAGAAACCAGGTGCTTGCGACTCCTTCCTGGGCGCTCACCCCAGGGCACAGTGTAGCTAGAGTGCCAACTCAATGTGACCTCTAGTCTCGAGGTAAGGTGCACCTTTCCCCACGACCAGAGATAGGGGTGCACCACTTTGCAGGAAGTCTTCGTCAATGGACGGCTTTAGCTTTAGTATGCCTCACAGCGCTCAAGACTCTCACGTGGGCACTTCTCTCCAAGGAAGGACACTGTGTACCAAAAAGCCTTCGGAGCACAGTCAAGGGCTACACAGCTCTGGGAACACCCCTCACTCTGCAGTTGGAGGGGCCGGGAACTAAGTTGTTCTCCTATGGCGAGCGTTCCACAGCTTGGAAACAGCCTCAGGAACGCGGTTCTCGGCAGCCTTTCTTTCCATGCGGGTCTGCCACGTTGAGGAAACCTACGCTGCCCTGAAAGAAACCGCCGGGGCTCCAATTCAGTTTGGGGACTCCTGCTCGACGGCCCTCTAAGTGATGCCGAAAACTAGACTTTAGGTCCAGCCCGAAAGAAAGTGGAGATTCACCCTGAGCATTCCTACGCACCTGGAACATCCAAAGTCACCTTAGGCCTCCTGAGGCCTTTTAGAGGATTATGCCATTCACCACAGGCAGAACACACTGCATCCACAAGTTTCATCGCAGAGGGCCGAACTGTGTTCCAAGGGTCTCCTTTGGGTTGTCAGGGAAGAGAGGTGCATGTGCTGGGTGAGCCAGGTTGTAATTGAGAAGCCTGGAGAAAGGCAGCGTTTTCCCCATTTGGAAGGTAGGTAGTGGCGGCCTCCAGGCTGACTGAAAGACATTGCTGTTACCCGTCTGCCGGTCACTTGTAGGAATGCCTCAGTGAAGAAAGTGCGTTTTCTCCTACGAATCCAGGTGGTCTCCAGGGCCTTGCTAGGAGCTCATCCCACGCTTGCCCTAGCTAAAGTGCCAAGTGAACGTGACCCCGAGCCTCAAGGTAAGCACGAGTGTCTCCCAGCAGCAAAGTTTGGTGCGCAGCCATCTCCATGAACCCTGACTCCTCTACGGCTTTCCGTAGGCCTGAGAGAGTCGCGTATGAATTCCCTTCTGAGGGAGAGCGTGTGTGCTGGGAGTCCCCTTTGTGTTTTCCGAGCCACATGACACAGCACAGACGGTTGGGGTCAAGTCTTTCTATGCAGAGGGAAGGGCAATGAACTGCTTCTCGCTTGCATAGCTTGATTTCTACAGCTGTAAGGCAGCCCCAGGACAACGTTTCTGCCAGTATTACACTCAACGTGGCTCTCCCTCTGTGGAGGCCCCCTGAACTGCACGGAAAGAAACCCTGAGCCTAAAGTGCATCCTGGCAAGTCTTACCTGTCATCTCTCTGTTGTGACCAAGGTACACTGTAGGTCCAGCCTGACAGAAAATACAGGAAAACCGGTAAAATTGGGAGGCATTTGGACTCTCCGAAGTCACCTCGGCCTGACTTCGTCATTAAGCGGGTAACGCTGCTCATGGCATGCAAAGCACGCCGCGTCCAAACACGTGTGATCATAGAAAGGCCCAGTGTGGCTCAAAGTCTCCAGTCGTCAGTCCGACAGTGCCGGTAAATGCGCTGTGGGGTCACGTTGGAAACAGGAGCATGCGGGAGAAGCCCGACTTTCCCCCTTTGGAGAGCAACTTCGGTGCAGCTTCCAAGCTGCCTGAAAACCACACCAGCAGGACACTATTCACGCCACAGATGCCTCTGACGAGCAGTGAGATTTTCCAAAAGAAACCAGGTGCTTGCGACTCCTTCCTGGGCGCTCACCCCAGGGCACAGTGTAGCTAGAGTGCCAACTCAATGTGACCTCTAGTCTCGAGGTAAGGTGCACCTTTCCCCACGACCAGAGATAGGGGTGCACCACTTTGCAGGAAGTCTTCGTCAATGGACGGCTTTAGCTTTAGTATGCCTCACAGCGCTCAAGACTCTCACGTGGGCACTTCTCTCCAAGGAAGGACACTGTGTACCAAAAAGCCTTCGGAGCACAGTCAAGGGCTACACAGCTCTGGGAACACCCCTCACTCTGCAGTTGGAGGGGCCGGGAACTAAGTTGTTCTCCTATGGCGAGCGTTCCACAGCTTGGAAACAGCCTCAGGAACGCGGTTCTCGGCAGCCTTTCTTTCCATGCGGGTCTGCCACGTTGAGGAAACCTACGCTGCCCTGAAAGAAACCGCCGGGGCTCCAATTCAGTTTGGGGACTCCTGCTCGACGGCCCTCTAAGTGATGCCGAAAACTAGACTTTAGGTCCAGCCCGAAAGAAAGTGGAGATTCACCCTGAGCATTCCTACGCACCTGGAACATCCAAAGTCACCTTAGGCCTCCTGAGGCCTTTTAGAGGATTATGCCATTCACCACAGGCAGAACACACTGCATCCACAAGTTTCATCGCAGAGGGCCGAACTGTGTTCCAAGGGTCTCCTTTGGGTTGTCAGGGAAGAGAGGTGCATGTGCTGGGTGAGCCAGGTTGTAATTGAGAAGCCTGGAGAAAGGCAGCGTTTTCCCCATTTGGAAGGTAGGTAGTGGCGGCCTCCAGGCTGACTGAAAGACATTGCTGTTACCCGTCTGCCGGTCACTTGTAGGAATGCCTCAGTGAAGAAAGTGCGTTTTCTCCTACGAATCCAGGTGGTCTCCAGGGCCTTGCTAGGAGCTCATCCCACGCTTGCCCTAGCTAAAGTGCCAAGTGAACGTGACCCCGAGCCTCAAGGTAAGCACGAGTGTCTCCCAGCAGCAAAGTTTGGTGCGCAGCCATCTCCATGAACCCTGACTCCTCTACGGCTTTCCGTAGGCCTGAGAGAGTCGCGTATGAATTCCCTTCTGAGGGAGAGCGTGTGTGCTGGGAGTCCCCTTTGTGTCTTCCGAGCCACATGACACAGCACAGACGGTTGGGGTCAAGTCTTTCTATGCAGAGGGAAGGGCAATGAACTGCTTCTCGCTTGCATAGCTTGATTTCTACAGCTGTAAGGCAGCCCCAGGACAACGTTTCTGCCAGTATTACACTCAACGTGGCTCTCCCTCTGTGGAGGCCCCCTGAACTGCACGGAAAGAAACCCTGAGCCTAAAGTGCATCCTGGCAAGTCTTACCTGTCATCTCTCTGTTGTGACCAAGGTACACTGTAGGTCCAGCCTGACAGAAAATACAGGAAAACCGGTAAAATTGGGAGGCATTTGGACTCTCCGAAGTCACCTCGGCCTGACTTCGTCATTAAGCGGGTAACGCTGCTCATGGCATGCAAAGCACGCCGCGTCCAAACACGTGTGATCATAGAAAGGCCCAGTGTGGCTCAAAGTCTCCAGTCGTCAGTCCGACAGTGCCGGTAAATGCGCTGTGGGGTCACGTTGGAAACAGGAGCATGCGGGAGAAGCCCGACTTTCCCCCTTTGGAGAGCAACTTCGGTGCAGCTTCCAAGCTGCCTGAAAACCACACCAGCAGGACACTATTCACGCCACAGATGCCTCTGACGAGCAGTGAGATTTTCCAAAAGAAACCAGGTGCTTGCGACTCCTTCCTGGGCGCTCACCCCAGGGCACAGTGTAGCTAGAGTGCCAACTCAATGTGACCTCTAGTCTCGAGGTAAGGTGCACCTTTCCCCACGACCAGAGATAGGGGTGCACCACTTTGCAGGAAGTCTTCGTCAATGGACGGCTTTAGCTTTAGTATGCCTCACAGCGCTCAAGACTCTCACGTGGGCACTTCTCTCCAAGGAAGGACACTGTGTACCAAAAAGCCTTCGGAGCACAGTCAAGGGCTACACAGCTCTGGGAACACCCCTCACTCTGCAGTTGGAGGGGCCGGGAACTAAGTTGTTCTCCTATGGCGAGCGTTCCACAGCTTGGAAACAGCCTCAGGAACGCGGTTCTCGGCAGCCTTTCTTTCCATGCGGGTCTGCCACGTTGAGGAAACCTACGCTGCCCTGAAAGAAACCGCCGGGGCTCCAATTCAGTTTGGGGACTCCTGCTCGACGGCCCTCTAAGTGATGCCGAAAACTAGACTTTAGGTCCAGCCCGAAAGAAAGTGGAGATTCACCCTGAGCATTCCTACGCACCTGGAACATCCAAAGTCACCTTAGGCCTCCTGAGGCCTTTTAGAGGATTATGCCATTCACCACAGGCAGAACACACTGCATCCACAAGTTTCATCGCAGAGGGCCGAACTGTGTTCCAAGGGTCTCCTTTGGGTTGTCAGGGAAGAGAGGTGCATGTGCTGGGTGAGCCAGGTTGTAATTGAGAAGCCTGGAGAAAGGCAGCGTTTTCCCCATTTGGAAGGTAGGTAGTGGCGGCCTCCAGGCTGACTGAAAGACATTGCTGTTACCCGTCTGCCGGTCACTTGTAGGAATGCCTCAGTGAAGAAAGTGCGTTTTCTCCTACGAATCCAGGTGGTCTCCAGGGCCTTGCTAGGAGCTCATCCCACGCTTGCCCTAGCTAAAGTGCCAAGTGAACGTGACCCCGAGCCTCAAGGTAAGCACGAGTGTCTCCCAGCAGCAAAGTTTGGTGCGCAGCCATCTCCATGAACCCTGACTCCTCTACGGCTTTCCGTAGGCCTGAGAGAGTCGCGTATGAATTCCCTTCTGAGGGAGAGCGTGTGTGCTGGGAGTCCCCTTTGTGTTTTCCGAGCCACATGACACAGCACAGACGGTTGGGGTCAAGTCTTTCTATGCAGAGGGAAGGGCAATGAACTGCTTCTCGCTTGCATAGCTTGATTTCTACAGCTGTAAGGCAGCCCCAGGACAACGTTTCTGCCAGTATTACACTCAACGTGGCTCTCCCTCTGTGGAGGCCCCCTGAACTGCACGGAAAGAAACCCTGAGCCTAAAGTGCATCCTGGCAAGTCTTACCTGTCATCTCTCTGTTGTGACCAAGGTACACTGTAGGTCCAGCCTGACAGAAAATACAGGAAAACCGGTAAAATTGGGAGGCATTTGGACTCTCCGAAGTCACCTCGGCCTGACTTCGTCATTAAGCGGGTAACGCTGCTCATGGCATGCAAAGCACGCCGCGTCCAAACACGTGTGATCATAGAAAGGCCCAGTGTGGCTCAAAGTCTCCAGTCGTCAGTCCGACAGTGCCGGTAAATGCGCTGTGGGGTCACGTTGGAAACAGGAGCATGCGGGAGAAGCCCGACTTTCCCCCTTTGGAGAGCAACTTCGGTGCAGCTTCCAAGCTGCCTGAAAACCACACCAGCAGGACACTATTCACGCCACAGATGCCTCTGACGAGCAGTGAGATTTTCCAAAAGAAACCAGGTGCTTGCGACTCCTTCCTGGGCGCTCACCCCAGGGCACAGTGTAGCTAGAGTGCCAACTCAATGTGACCTCTAGTCTCGAGGTAAGGTGCACCTTTCCCCACGACCAGAGATAGGGGTGCACCACTTTGCAGGAAGTCTTCGTCAATGGACGGCTTTAGCTTTAGTATGCCTCACAGCGCTCAAGACTCTCACGTGGGCACTTCTCTCCAAGGAAGGACACTGTGTACCAAAAAGCCTTCGGAGCACAGTCAAGGGCTACACAGCTCTGGGAACACCCCTCACTCTGCAGTTGGAGGGGCCGGGAACTAAGTTGTTCTCCTATGGCGAGCGTTCCACAGCTTGGAAACAGCCTCAGGAACGCGGTTCTCGGCAGCCTTTCTTTCCATGCGGGTCTGCCACGTTGAGGAAACCTACGCTGCCCTGAAAGAAACCGCCGGGGCTCCAATTCAGTTTGGGGACTCCTGCTCGACGGCCCTCTAAGTGATGCCGAAAACTAGACTTTAGGTCCAGCCCGAAAGAAAGTGGAGATTCACCCTGAGCATTCCTACGCATCTGGAACATCCAAAGTCACCTTAGGCCTCCTGAGGCCTTTTAGAGGATTATGCCATTCACCACAGGCAGAACACACTGCATCCACAAGTTTCATCGCAGAGGGCCGAACTGTGTTCCAAGGGTCTCCTTTGGGTTGTCAGGGAAGAGAGGTGCATGTGCTGGGTGAGCCAGGTTGTAATTGAGAAGCCTGGAGAAAGGCAGCGTTTTCCCCATTTGGAAGGTAGGTAGTGGCGGCCTCCAGGCTGACTGAAAGACATTGCTGTTACCCGTCTGCCGGTCACTTGTAGGAATGCCTCAGTGAAGAAAGTGCGTTTTCTCCTACGAATCCAGGTGGTCTCCAGGGCCTTGCTAGGAGCTCATCCCACGCTTGCCCTAGCTAAAGTGCCAAGTGAACGTGACCCCGAGCCTCAAGGTAAGCACGAGTGTCTCCCAGCAGCAAAGTTTGGTGCGCAGCCATCTCCATGAACCCTGACTCCTCTACGGCTTTCCGTAGGCCTGAGAGAGTCGCGTATGAATTCCCTTCTGAGGGAGAGCGTGTGTGCTGGGAGTCCCCTTTGTGTCTTCCGAGCCACATGACACAGCACAGACGGTTGGGGTCAAGTCTTTCTATGCAGAGGGAAGGGCAATGAACTGCTTCTCGCTTGCATAGCTTGATTTCTACAGCTGTAAGGCAGCCCCAGGACAACGTTTCTGCCAGTATTACACTCAACGTGGCTCTCCCTCTGTGGAGGCCCCCTGAACTGCACGGAAAGAAACCCTGAGCCTAAAGTGCATCCTGGCAAGTCTTACCTGTCATCTCTCTGTTGTGACCAAGGTACACTGTAGGTCCAGCCTGACAGAAAATACAGGAAAACCGGTAAAATTGGGAGGCATTTGGACTCTCCGAAGTCACCTCGGCCTGACTTCGTCATTAAGCGGGTAACGCTGCTCATGGCATGCAAAGCACGCCGCGTCCAAACACGTGTGATCATAGAAAGGCCCAGTGTGGCTCAAAGTCTCCAGTCGTCAGTCCGACAGTGCCGGTAAATGCGCTGTGGGGTCACGTTGGAAACAGGAGCATGCGGGAGAAGCCCGACTTTCCCCCTTTGGAGAGCAACTTCGGTGCAGCTTCCAAGCTGCCTGAAAACCACACCAGCAGGACACTATTCACGCCACAGATGCCTCTGACGAGCAGTGAGATTTTCCAAAAGAAACCAGGTGCTTGCGACTCCTTCCTGGGCGCTCACCCCAGGGCACAGTGTAGCTAGAGTGCCAACTCAATGTGACCTCTAGTCTCGAGGTAAGGTGCACCTTTCCCCACGACCAGAGATAGGGGTGCACCACTTTGCAGGAAGTCTTCGTCAATGGACGGCTTTAGCTTTAGTATGCCTCACAGCGCTCAAGACTCTCACGTGGGCACTTCTCTCCAAGGAAGGACACTGTGTACCAAAAAGCCTTCGGAGCACAGTCAAGGGCTACACAGCTCTGGGAACACCCCTCACTCTGCAGTTGGAGGGGCCGGGAACTAAGTTGTTCTCCTATGGCGAGCGTTCCACAGCTTGGAAACAGCCTCAGGAACGCGGTTCTCGGCAGCCTTTCTTTCCATGCGGGTCTGCCACGTTGAGGAAACCTACGCTGCCCTGAAAGAAACCGCCGGGGCTCCAATTCAGTTTGGGGACTCCTGCTCGACGGCCCTCTAAGTGATGCCGAAAACTAGACTTTAGGTCCAGCCCGAAAGAAAGTGGAGATTCACCCTGAGCATTCCTACGCATCTGGAACATCCAAAGTCACCTTAGGCCTCCTGAGGCCTTTTAGAGGATTATGCCATTCACCACAGGCAGAACACACTGCATCCACAAGTTTCATCGCAGAGGGCCGAACTGTGTTCCAAGGGTCTCCTTTGGGTTGTCAGGGAAGAGAGGTGCCTGTGCTGGGTGAGCCAGGTTGTAATTGAGAAGCCTGGAGAAAGGCAGCGTTTTCCCCATTTGGAAGGTAGGTAGTGGCGGCCTCCAGGCTGACTGAAAGACATTGCTGTTACCCGTCTGCCGGTCACTTGTAGGAATGCCTCAGTGAAGAAAGTGCGTTTTCTCCTACGAATCCAGGTGGTCTCCAGGGCCTTGCTAGGAGCTCATCCCACGCTTGCCCTAGCTAAAGTGCCAAGTGAACGTGACCCCGAGCCTCAAGGTAAGCACGAGTGTCTCCCAGCAGCAAAGTTTGGTGCGCAGCCATCTCCATGAACCCTGACTCCTCTACGGCTTTCCGTAGGCCTGAGAGAGTCGCGTATGAATTCCCTTCTGAGGGAGAGCGTGTGTGCTGGGAGTCCCCTTTGTGTTTTCCGAGCCACATGACACAGCACAGACGGTTGGGGTCAAGTCTTTCTATGCAGAGGGAAGGGCAATGAACTGCTTCTCGCTTGCATAGCTTGATTTCTACAGCTGTAAGGCAGCCCCAGGACAACGTTTCTGCCAGTATTACACTCAACGTGGCTCTCCCTCTGTGGAGGCCCCCTGAACTGCACGGAAAGAAACCCTGAGCCTAAAGTGCATCCTGGCAAGTCTTACCTGTCATCTCTCTGTTGTGACCAAGGTACACTGTAGGTCCAGCCTGACAGAAAATACAGGAAAACCGGTAAAATTGGGAGGCATTTGGACTCTCCGAAGTCACCTCGGCCTGACTTCGTCATTAAGCGGGTAACGCTGCTCATGGCATGCAAAGCACGCCGCGTCCAAACACGTGTGATCATAGAAAGGCCCAGTGTGGCTCAAAGTCTCCAGTCGTCAGTCCGACAGTGCCGGTAAATGCGCTGTGGGGTCACGTTGGAAACAGGAGCATGCGGGAGAAGCCCGACTTTCCCCCTTTGGAGAGCAACTTCGGTGCAGCTTCCAAGCTGCCTGAAAACCACACCAGCAGGACACTATTCACGCCACAGATGCCTCTGACGAGCAGTGAGATTTTCCAAAAGAAACCAGGTGCTTGCGACTCCTTCCTGGGCGCTCACCCCAGGGCACAGTGTAGCTAGAGTGCCAACTCAATGTGACCTCTAGTCTCGAGGTAAGGTGCACCTTTCCCCACGACCAGAGATAGGGGTGCACCACTTTGCAGGAAGTCTTCGTCAATGGACGGCTTTAGCTTTAGTATGCCTCACAGCGCTCAAGACTCTCACGTGGGCACTTCTCTCCAAGGAAGGACACTGTGTACCAAAAAGCCTTCGGAGCACAGTCAAGGGCTACACAGCTCTGGGAACACCCCTCACTCTGCAGTTGGAGGGGCCGGGAACTAAGTTGTTCTCCTATGGCGAGCGTTCCACAGCTTGGAAACAGCCTCAGGAACGCGGTTCTCGGCAGCCTTTCTTTCCATGCGGGTCTGCCACGTTGAGGAAACCTACGCTGCCCTGAAAGAAACCGCCGGGGCTCCAATTCAGTTTGGGGACTCCTGCTCGACGGCCCTCTAAGTGATGCCGAAAACTAGACTTTAGGTCCAGCCCGAAAGAAAGTGGAGATTCACCCTGAGCATTCCTACGCATCTGGAACATCCAAAGTCACCTTAGGCCTCCTGAGGCCTTTTAGAGGATTATGCCATTCACCACAGGCAGAACACACTGCATCCACAAGTTTCATCGCAGAGGGCCGAACTGTGTTCCAAGGGTCTCCTTTGGGTTGTCAGGGAAGAGAGGTGCCTGTGCTGGGTGAGCCAGGTTGTAATTGAGAAGCCTGGAGAAAGGCAGCGTTTTCCCCATTTGGAAGGTAGGTAGTGGCGGCCTCCAGGCTGACTGAAAGACATTGCTGTTACCCGTCTGCCGGTCACTTGTAGGAATGCCTCAGTGAAGAAAGTGCGTTTTCTCCTACGAATCCAGGTGGTCTCCAGGGCCTTGCTAGGAGCTCATCCCACGCTTGCCCTAGCTAAAGTGCCAAGTGAACGTGACCCCGAGCCTCAAGGTAAGCACGAGTGTCTCCCAGCAGCAAAGTTTGGTGCGCAGCCATCTCCATGAACCCTGACTCCTCTACGGCTTTCCGTAGGCCTGAGAGAGTCGCGTATGAATTCCCTTCTGAGGGAGAGCGTGTGTGCTGGGAGTCCCCTTTGTGTTTTCCGAGCCACATGACACAGCACAGACGGTTGGGGTCAAGTCTTTCTATGCAGAGGGAAGGGCAATGAACTGCTTCTCGCTTGCATAGCTTGATTTCTACAGCTGTAAGGCAGCCCCAGGACAACGTTTCTGCCAGTATTACACTCAACGTGGCTCTCCCTCTGTGGAGGCCCCCTGAACTGCACGGAAAGAAACCCTGAGCCTAAAGTGCATCCTGGCAAGTCTTACCTGTCATCTCTCTGTTGTGACCAAGGTACACTGTAGGTCCAGCCTGACAGAAAATACAGGAAAACCGGTAAAATTGGGAGGCATTTGGACTCTCCGAAGTCACCTCGGCCTGACTTAGTCATTAAGCGGGTAACGCTGCTCATGGCATGCAAAGCACGCCGCGTCCAAACACGTGTGATCATAGAAAGGCCCAGTGTGGCTCAAAGTCTCCAGTCGTCAGTCCGACAGTGCCGGTAAATGCGCTGTGGGGTCACGTTGGAAACAGGAGCATGCGGGAGAAGCCCGACTTTCCCCCTTTGGAGAGCAACTTCGGTGCAGCTTCCAAGCTGCCTGAAAACCACACCAGCAGGATACTATTCACGCCACAGATGCCTCTGACGAGCAGTGAGATTTTCCAAAAGAAACCAGGTGCTTGCGACTCCTTCCTGGGCGCTCACCCCAGGGCACAGTGTAGCTAGAGTGCCAACTCAATGTGACCTCTAGTCTCGAGGTAAGGTGCACCTTTCCCCACGACCAGAGATAGGGGTGCACCACTTTGCAGGAAGTCTTCATCAATGGACGGCTTTAGCTTTAGTATGCCTCACAGCGCTCAAGACTCTCACGTGGGCACTTCTCTCCAAGGAAGGACACTGTGTACCAAAAAGCCTTCGGAGCACAGTCAAGGGCTACACAGCTCTGGGAACACCCCTCACTCTGCAGTTGGAGGGGCCGGGAACTAAGTTGTTCTCCTATGGCGAGCGTTCCACAGCTTGGAAACAGCCTCAGGAACGCGGTTCTCGGCAGCCTTTCTTTCCATGCGGGTCTGCCACGTTGAGGAAACCTACGCTGCCCTGAAAGAAACCGCCGGGGCTCCAATTCAGTTTGGGGACTCCTGCTCGACGGCCCTCTAAGTGATGCCGAAAACTAGACTTTAGGTCCAGCCCGAAAGAAAGTGGAGATTCACCCTGAGCATTCCTACGCATCTGGAACATCCAAAGTCACCTTAGGCCTCCTGAGGCCTTTTAGAGGATTATGCCATTCACCACAGGCAGAACACACTGCATCCACAAGTTTCATCGCAGAGGGCCGAACTGTGTTCCAAGGGTCTCCTTTGGGTTGTCAGGGAAGAGAGGTGCCTGTGCTGGGTGAGCCAGGTTGTAATTGAGAAGCCTGGAGAAAGGCAGCGTTTTCCCCATTTGGAAGGTAGGTAGTGGCGGCCTCCAGGCTGACTGAAAGACATTGCTGTTACCCGTCTGCCGGTCACTTGTAGGAATGCCTCAGTGAAGAAAGTGCGTTTTCTCCTACGAATCCAGGTGGTCTCCAGGGCCTTGCTAGGAGCTCATCCCACGCTTGCCCTAGCTAAAGTGCCAAGTGAACGTGACCCCGAGCCTCAAGGTAAGCACGAGTGTCTCCCAGCAGCAAAGTTTGGTGCGCAGCCATCTCCATGAACCCTGACTCCTCTACGGCTTTCCGTAGGCCTGAGAGAGTCGCGTATGAATTCCCTTCTGAGGGAGAGCGTGTGTGCTGGGAGTCCCCTTTGTGTCTTCCGAGCCACATGACACAGCACAGACGGTTGGGGTCAAGTCTTTCTATGCAGAGGGAAGGGCAATGAACTGCTTCTCGCTTGCATAGCTTGATTTCTACAGCTGTAAGGCAGCCCCAGGACAACGTTTCTGCCAGTATTACACTCAACGTGGCTCTCCCTCTGTGGAGGCCCCCTGAACTGCACGGAAAGAAACCCTGAGCCTAAAGTGCATCCTGGCAAGTCTTACCTGTCATCTCTCTGTTGTGACCAAGGTACACTGTAGGTCCAGCCTGACAGAAAATACAGGAAAACCGGTAAAATTGGGAGGCATTTGGACTCTCCGAAGTCACCTCGGCCTGACTTCGTCATTAAGCGGGTAACGCTGCTCATGGCATGCAAAGCACGCCGCGTCCAAACACGTGTGATCATAGAAAGGCCCAGTGTGGCTCAAAGTCTCCAGTCGTCAGTCCGACAGTGCCGGTAAATGCGCTGTGGGGTCACGTTGGAAACAGGAGCATGCGGGAGAAGCCCGACTTTCCCCCTTTGGAGAGCAACTTCGGTGCAGCTTCCAAGCTGCCTGAAAACCACACCAGCAGGACACTATTCACGCCACAGATGCCTCTGACGAGCAGTGAGATTTTCCAAAAGAAACCAGGTGCTTGCGACTCCTTCCTGGGCGCTCACCCCAGGGCACAGTGTAGCTAGAGTGCCAACTCAATGTGACCTCTAGTCTCGAGGTAAGGTGCACCTTTCCCCACGACCAGAGATAGGGGTGCACCACTTTGCAGGAAGTCTTCGTCAATGGACGGCTTTAGCTTTAGTATGCCTCACAGCGCTCAAGACTCTCACGTGGGCACTTCTCTCCAAGGAAGGACACTGTGTACCAAAAAGCCTTCGGAGCACAGTCAAGGGCTACACAGCTCTGGGAACACCCCTCACTCTGCAGTTGGAGGGGCCGGGAACTAAGTTGTTCTCCTATGGCGAGCGTTCCACAGCTTGGAAACAGCCTCAGGAACGCGGTTCTCGGCAGCCTTTCTTTCCATGCGGGTCTGCCACGTTGAGGAAACCTACGCTGCCCTGAAAGAAACCGCCGGGGCTCCAATTCAGTTTGGGGACTCCTGCTCGACGGCCCTCTAAGTGATGCCGAAAACTAGACTTTAGGTCCAGCCCGAAAGAAAGTGGAGATTCACCCTGAGCATTCCTACGCATCTGGAACATCCAAAGTCACCTTAGGCCTCCTGAGGCCTTTTAGAGGATTATGCCATTCACCACAGGCAGAACACACTGCATCCACAAGTTTCATCGCAGAGGGCCGAACTGTGTTCCAAGGGTCTCCTTTGGGTTGTCAGGGAAGAGAGGTGCCTGTGCTGGGTGAGCCAGGTTGTAATTGAGAAGCCTGGAGAAAGGCAGCGTTTTCCCCATTTGGAAGGTAGGTAGTGGCGGCCTCCAGGCTGACTGAAAGACATTGCTGTTACCCGTCTGCCGGTCACTTGTAGGAATGCCTCAGTGAAGAAAGTGCGTTTTCTCCTACGAATCCAGGTGGTCTCCAGGGCCTTGCTAGGAGCTCATCCCACGCTTGCCCTAGCTAAAGTGCCAAGTGAACGTGACCCCGAGCCTCAAGGTAAGCACGAGTGTCTCCCAGCAGCAAAGTTTGGTGCGCAGCCATCTCCATGAACCCTGACTCCTCTACGGCTTTCCGTAGGCCTGAGAGAGTCGCGTATGAATTCCCTTCTGAGGGAGAGCGTGTGTGCTGGGAGTCCCCTTTGTGTTTTCCGAGCCACATGACACAGCACAGACGGTTGGGGTCAAGTCTTTCTATGCAGAGGGAAGGGCAATGAACTGCTTCTCGCTTGCATAGCTTGATTTCTACAGCTGTAAGGCAGCCCCAGGACAACGTTTCTGCCAGTATTACACTCAACGTGGCTCTCCCTCTGTGGAGGCCCCCTGAACTGCACGGAAAGAAACCCTGAGCCTAAAGTGCATCCTGGCAAGTCTTACCTGTCATCTCTCTGTTGTGACCAAGGTACACTGTAGGTCCAGCCTGACAGAAAATACAGGAAAACCGGTAAAATTGGGAGGCATTTGGACTCTCCGAAGTCACCTCGGCCTGACTTCGTCATTAAGCGGGTAACGCTGCTCATGGCATGCAAAGCACGCCGCGTCCAAACACGTGTGATCATAGAAAGGCCCAGTGTGGCTCAAAGTCTCCAGTCGTCAGTCCGACAGTGCCGGTAAATGCGCTGTGGGGTCACGTTGGAAACAGGAGCATGCGGGAGAAGCCCGACTTTCCCCCTTTGGAGAGCAACTTCGGTGCAGCTTCCAAGCTGCCTGAAAACCACACCAGCAGGATACTATTCACGCCACAGATGCCTCTGACGAGCAGTGAGATTTTCCAAAAGAAACCAGGTGCTTGCGACTCCTTCCTGGGCGCTCACCCCAGGGCACAGTGTAGCTAGAGTGCCAACTCAATGTGACCTCTAGTCTCGAGGTAAGGTGCACCTTTCCCCACGACCAGAGATAGGGGTGCACCACTTTGCAGGAAGTCTTCGTCAATGGACGGCTTTAGCTTTAGTATGCCTCACAGCGCTCAAGACTCTCACGTGGGCACTTCTCTCCAAGGAAGGACACTGTGTACCAAAAAGCCTTCGGAGCACAGTCAAGGGCTACACAGCTCTGGGAACACCCCTCACTCTGCAGTTGGAGGGGCCGGGAACTAAGTTGTTCTCCTATGGCGAGCGTTCCACAGCTTGGAAACAGCCTCAGGAACGCGGTTCTCGGCAGCCTTTCTTTCCATGCGGGTCTGCCACGTTGAGGAAACCTACGCTGCCCTGAAAGAAACCGCCGGGGCTCCAATTCAGTTTGGGGACTCCTGCTCGACGGCCCTCTAAGTGATGCCGAAAACTAGACTTTAGGTCCAGCCCGAAAGAAAGTGGAGATTCACCCTGAGCATTCCTACGCACCTGGAACATCCAAAGTCACCTTAGGCCTCCTGAGGCCTTTTAGAGGATTATGCCATTCATCACAGGCAGAACACACTGCATCCACAAGTTTCATCGCAGAGGGCCGAACTGTGTTCCAAGGGTCTCCTTTGGGTTGTCAGGGAAGAGAGGTGCCTGTGCTGGGTGAGCCAGGTTGTAATTGAGAAGCCTGGAGAAAGGCAGCGTTTTCCCCATTTGGAAGGTAGGTAGTGGCGGCCTCCAGGCTGACTGAAAGACATTGCTGTTACCCGTCTGCCGGTCACTTGTAGGAATGCCTCAGTGAAGAAAGTGCGTTTTCTCCTACGAATCCAGGTGGTCTCCAGGGCCTTGCTAGGAGCTCATCCCACGCTTGCCCTAGCTAAAGTGCCAAGTGAACGTGACCCCGAGCCTCAAGGTAAGCACGAGTGTCTCCCAGCAGCAAAGTTTGGTGCGCAGCCATCTCCATGAACCCTGACTCCTCTACGGCTTTCCGTAGGCCTGAGAGAGTCGCGTATGAATTCCCTTCTGAGGGAGAGCGTGTGTGCTGGGAGTCCCCTTTGTGTCTTCCGAGCCACATGACACAGCACAGACGGTTGGGGTCAAGTCTTTCTATGCAGAGGGAAGGGCAATGAACTGCTTCTCGCTTGCATAGCTTGATTTCTACAGCTGTAAGGCAGCCCCAGGACAACGTTTCTGCCAGTATTACACTCAACGTGGCTCTCCCTCTGTGGAGGCCCCCTGAACTGCACGGAAAGAAACCCTGAGCCTAAAGTGCATCCTGGCAAGTCTTACCTGTCATCTCTCTGTTGTGACCAAGGTACACTGTAGGTCCAGCCTGACAGAAAATACAGGAAAACCGGTAAAATTGGGAGGCATTTGGACTCTCCGAAGTCACCTCGGCCTGACTTCGTCATTAAGCGGGTAACGCTGCTCATGGCATGCAAAGCACGCCGCGTCCAAACACGTGTGATCATAGAAAGGCCCAGTGTGGCTCAAAGTCTCCAGTCGTCAGTCCGACAGTGCCGGTAAATGCGCTGTGGGGTCACGTTGGAAACAGGAGCATGCGGGAGAAGCCCGACTTTCCCCCTTTGGAGAGCAACTTCGGTGCAGCTTCCAAGCTGCCTGAAAACCACACCAGCAGGACACTATTCACGCCACAGATGCCTCTGACGAGCAGTGAGATTTTCCAAAAGAAACCAGGTGCTTGCGACTCCTTCCTGGGCGCTCACCCCAGGGCACAGTGTAGCTAGAGTGCCAACTCAATGTGACCTCTAGTCTCGAGGTAAGGTGCACCTTTCCCCACGACCAGAGATAGGGGTGCACCACTTTGCAGGAAGTCTTCGTCAATGGACGGCTTTAGCTTTAGTATGCCTCACAGCGCTCAAGACTCTCACGTGGGCACTTCTCTCCAAGGAAGGACACTGTGTACCAAAAAGCCTTCGGAGCACAGTCAAGGGCTACACAGCTCTGGGAACACCCCTCACTCTGCAGTTGGAGGGGCCGGGAACTAAGTTGTTCTCCTATGGCGAGCGTTCCACAGCTTGGAAACAGCCTCAGGAACGCGGTTCTCGGCAGCCTTTCTTTCCATGCGGGTCTGCCACGTTGAGGAAACCTACGCTGCCCTGAAAGAAACCGCCGGGGCTCCAATTCAGTTTGGGGACTCCTGCTCGACGGCCCTCTAAGTGATGCCGAAAACTAGACTTTAGGTCCAGCCCGAAAGAAAGTGGAGATTCACCCTGAGCATTCCTACGCATCTGGAACATCCAAAGTCACCTTAGGCCTCCTGAGGCCTTTTAGAGGATTATGCCATTCACCACAGGCAGAACACACTGCATCCACAAGTTTCATCGCAGAGGGCCGAACTGTGTTCCAAGGGTCTCCTTTGGGTTGTCAGGGAAGAGAGGTGCATGTGCTGGGTGAGCCAGGTTGTAATTGAGAAGCCTGGAGAAAGGCAGCGTTTTCCCCATTTGGAAGGTAGGTAGTGGCGGCCTCCAGGCTGACTGAAAGACATTGCTGTTACCCGTCTGCCGGTCACTTGTAGGAATGCCTCAGTGAAGAAAGTGCGTTTTCTCCTACGAATCCAGGTGGTCTCCAGGGCCTTGCTAGGAGCTCATCCCACGCTTGCCCTAGCTAAAGTGCCAAGTGAACGTGACCCCGAGCCTCAAGGTAAGCACGAGTGTCTCCCAGCAGCAAAGTTTGGTGCGCAGCCATCTCCATGAACCCTGACTCCTCTACGGCTTTCCGTAGGCCTGAGAGAGTCGCGTATGAATTCCCTTCTGAGGGAGAGCGTGTGTGCTGGGAGTCCCCTTTGTGTTTTCCGAGCCACATGACACAGCACAGACGGTTGGGGTCAAGTCTTTCTATGCAGAGGGAAGGGCAATGAACTGCTTCTCGCTTGCATAGCTTGATTTCTACAGCTGTAAGGCAGCCCCAGGACAACGTTTCTGCCAGTATTACACTCAACGTGGCTCTCCCTCTGTGGAGGCCCCCTGAACTGCACGGAAAGAAACCCTGAGCCTAAAGTGCATCCTGGCAAGTCTTACCTGTCATCTCTCTGTTGTGACCAAGGTACACTGTAGGTCCAGCCTGACAGAAAATACAGGAAAACCGGTAAAATTGGGAGGCATTTGGACTCTCCGAAGTCACCTCGGCCTGACTTCGTCATTAAGCGGGTAACGCTGCTCATGGCATGCAAAGCACGCCGCGTCCAAACACGTGTGATCATAGAAAGGCCCAGTGTGGCTCAAAGTCTCCAGTCGTCAGTCCGACAGTGCCGGTAAATGCGCTGTGGGGTCACGTTGGAAACAGGAGCATGCGGGAGAAGCCCGACTTTCCCCCTTTGGAGAGCAACTTCGGTGCAGCTTCCAAGCTGCCTGAAAACCACACCAGCAGGACGCTATTCACGCCACAGATGCCTCTGACGAGCAGTGAGATTTTCCAAAAGAAACCAGGTGCTTGCGACTCCTTCCTGGGCGCTCACCCCAGGGCACAGTGTAGCTAGAGTGCCAACTCAATGTGACCTCTAGTCTCGAGGTAAGGTGCACCTTTCCCCACGACCAGAGATAGGGGTGCACCACTTTGCAGGAAGTCTTCGTCAATGGACGGCTTTAGCTTTAGTATGCCTCACAGCGCTCAAGACTCTCACGTGGGCACTTCTCTCCAAGGAAGGACACTGTGTACCAAAAAGCCTTCGGAGCACAGTCAAGGGCTACACAGCTCTGGGAACACCCCTCACTCTGCAGTTGGAGGGGCCGGGAACTAAGTTGTTCTCCTATGGCGAGCGTTCCACAGCTTGGAAACAGCCTCAGGAACGCGGTTCTCGGCAGCCTTTCTTTCCATGCGGGTCTGCCACGTTGAGGAAACCTACGCTGCCCTGAAAGAAACCGCCGGGGCTCCAATTCAGTTTGGGGACTCCTGCTCGACGGCCCTCTAAGTGATGCCGAAAACTAGACTTTAGGTCCAGCCCGAAAGAAAGTGGAGATTCACCCTGAGCATTCCTACGCACCTGGAACATCCAAAGTCACCTTAGGCCTCCTGAGGCCTTTTAGAGGATTATGCCATTCACCACAGGCAGAACACACTGCATCCACAAGTTTCATCGCAGAGGGCCGAACTGTGTTCCAAGGGTCTCCTTTGGGTTGTCAGGGAAGAGAGGTGCCTGTGCTGGGTGAGCCAGGTTGTAATTGAGAAGCCTGGAGAAAGGCAGCGTTTTCCCCATTTGGAAGGTAGGTAGTGGCGGCCTCCAGGCTGACTGAAAGACATTGCTGTTACCCGTCTGCCGGTCACTTGTAGGAATGCCTCAGTGAAGAAAGTGCGTTTTCTCCTACGAATCCAGGTGGTCTCCAGGGCCTTGCTAGGAGCTCATCCCACGCTTGCCCTAGCTAAAGTGCCAAGTGAACGTGACCCCGAGCCTCAAGGTAAGCACGAGTGTCTCCCAGCAGCAAAGTTTGGTGCGCAGCCATCTCCATGAACCCTGACTCCTCTACGGCTTTCCGTAGGCCTGAGAGAGTCGCGTATGAATTCCCTTCTGAGGGAGAGCGTGTGTGCTGGGAGTCCCCTTTGTGTTTTCCGAGCCACATGACACAGCACAGACGGTTGGGGTCAAGTCTTTCTATGCAGAGGGAAGGGCAATGAACTGCTTCTCGCTTGCATAGCTTGATTTCTACAGCTGTAAGGCAGCCCCAGGACAACGTTTCTGCCAGTATTACACTCAACGTGGCTCTCCCTCTGTGGAGGCCCCCTGAACTGCACGGAAAGAAACCCTGAGCCTAAAGTGCATCCTGGCAAGTCTTACCTGTCATCTCTCTGTTGTGACCAAGGTACACTGTAGGTCCAGCCTGACAGAAAATACAGGAAAACCGGTAAAATTGGGAGGCATTTGGACTCTCCGAAGTCACCTCGGCCTGACTTCGTCATTAAGCGGGTAACGCTGCTCATGGCATGCAAAGCACGCCGCGTCCAAACACGTGTGATCATAGAAAGGCCCAGTGTGGCTCAAAGTCTCCAGTCGTCAGTCCGACAGTGCCGGTAAATGCGCTGTGGGGTCACGTTGGAAACAGGAGCATGCGGGAGAAGCCCGACTTTCCCCCTTTGGAGAGCAACTTCGGTGCAGCTTCCAAGCTGCCTGAAAACCACACCAGCAGGACGCTATTCACGCCACAGATGCCTCTGACGAGCAGTGAGATTTTCCAAAAGAAACCAGGTGCTTGCGACTCCTTCCTGGGCGCTCACCCCAGGGCACAGTGTAGCTAGAGTGCCAACTCAATGTGACCTCTAGTCTCGAGGTAAGGTGCACCTTTCCCCACGACCAGAGATAGGGGTGCACCACTTTGCAGGAAGTCTTCGTCAATGGACGGCTTTAGCTTTAGTATGCCTCACAGCGCTCAAGACTCTCACGTGGGCACTTCTCTCCAAGGAAGGACACTGTGTACCAAAAAGCCTTCGGAGCACAGTCAAGGGCTACACAGCTCTGGGAACACCCCTCACTCTGCAGTTGGAGGGGCCGGGAACTAAGTTGTTCTCCTATGGCGAGCGTTCCACAGCTTGGAAACAGCCTCAGGAACGCGGTTCTCGGCAGCCTTTCTTTCCATGCGGGTCTGCCACGTTGAGGAAACCTACGCTGCCCTGAAAGAAACCGCCGGGGCTCCAATTCAGTTTGGGGACTCCTGCTCGACGGCCCTCTAAGTGATGCCGAAAACTAGACTTTAGGTCCAGCCCGAAAGAAAGTGGAGATTCACCCTGAGCATTCCTACGCATCTGGAACATCCAAAGTCACCTTAGGCCTCCTGAGGCCTTTTAGAGGATTATGCCATTCACCACAGGCAGAACACACTGCATCCACAAGTTTCATCGCAGAGGGCCGAACTGTGTTCCAAGGGTCTCCTTTGGGTTGTCAGGGAAGAGAGGTGCATGTGCTGGGTGAGCCAGGTTGTAATTGAGAAGCCTGGAGAAAGGCAGCGTTTTCCCCATTTGGAAGGTAGGTAGTGGCGGCCTCCAGGCTGACTGAAAGACATTGCTGTTACCCGTCTGCCGGTCACTTGTAGGAATGCCTCAGTGAAGAAAGTGCGTTTTCTCCTACGAATCCAGGTGGTCTCCAGGGCCTTGCTAGGAGCTCATCCCACGCTTGCCCTAGCTAAAGTGCCAAGTGAACGTGACCCCGAGCCTCAAGGTAAGCACGAGTGTCTCCCAGCAGCAAAGTTTGGTGCGCAGCCATCTCCATGAACCCTGACTCCTCTACGGCTTTCCGTAGGCCTGAGAGAGTCGCGTATGAATTCCCTTCTGAGGGAGAGCGTGTGTGCTGGGAGTCCCCTTTGTGTCTTCCGAGCCACATGACACAGCACAGACGGTTGGGGTCAAGTCTTTCTATGCAGAGGGAAGGGCAATGAACTGCTTCTCGCTTGCATAGCTTGATTTCTACAGCTGTAAGGCAGCCCCAGGACAACGTTTCTGCCAGTATTACACTCAACGTGGCTCTCCCTCTGTGGAGGCCCCCTGAACTGCACGGAAAGAAACCCTGAGCCTAAAGTGCATCCTGGCAAGTCTTACCTGTCATCTCTCTGTTGTGACCAAGGTACACTGTAGGTCCAGCCTGACAGAAAATACAGGAAAACCGGTAAAATTGGGAGGCATTTGGACTCTCCGAAGTCACCTCGGCCTGACTTCGTCATTAAGCGGGTAACGCTGCTCATGGCATGCAAAGCACGCCGCGTCCAAACACGTGTGATCATAGAAAGGCCCAGTGTGGCTCAAAGTCTCCAGTCGTCAGTCCGACAGTGCCGGTAAATGCGCTGTGGGGTCACGTTGGAAACAGGAGCATGCGGGAGAAGCCCGACTTTCCCCCTTTGGAGAGCAACTTCGGTGCAGCTTCCAAGCTGCCTGAAAACCACACCAGCAGGACACTATTCACGCCACAGATGCCTCTGACGAGCAGTGAGATTTTCCAAAAGAAACCAGGTGCTTGCGACTCCTTCCTGGGCGCTCACCCCAGGGCACAGTGTAGCTAGAGTGCCAACTCAATGTGACCTCTAGTCTCGAGGTAAGGTGCACCTTTCCCCACGACCAGAGATAGGGGTGCACCACTTTGCAGGAAGTCTTCGTCAATGGACGGCTTTAGCTTTAGTATGCCTCACAGCGCTCAAGACTCTCACGTGGGCACTTCTCTCCAAGGAAGGACACTGTGTACCAAAAAGCCTTCGGAGCACAGTCAAGGGCTACACAGCTCTGGGAACACCCCTCACTCTGCAGTTGGAGGGGCCGGGAACTAAGTTGTTCTCCTATGGCGAGCGTTCCACAGCTTGGAAACAGCCTCAGGAACGCGGTTCTCGGCAGCCTTTCTTTCCATGCGGGTCTGCCACGTTGAGGAAACCTACGCTGCCCTGAAAGAAACCGCCGGGGCTCCAATTCAGTTTGGGGACTCCTGCTCGACGGCCCTCTAAGTGATGCCGAAAACTAGACTTTAGGTCCAGCCCGAAAGAAAGTGGAGATTCACCCTGAGCATTCCTACGCATCTGGAACATCCAAAGTCACCTTAGGCCTCCTGAGGCCTTTTAGAGGATTATGCCATTCACCACAGGCAGAACACACTGCATCCACAAGTTTCATCGCAGAGGGCCGAACTGTGTTCCAAGGGTCTCCTTTGGGTTGTCAGGGAAGAGAGGTGCATGTGCTGGGTGAGCCAGGTTGTAATTGAGAAGCCTGGAGAAAGGCAGCGTTTTCCCCATTTGGAAGGTAGGTAGTGGCGGCCTCCAGGCTGACTGAAAGACATTGCTGTTACCCGTCTGCCGGTCACTTGTAGGAATGCCTCAGTGAAGAAAGTGCGTTTTCTCCTACGAATCCAGGTGGTCTCCAGGGCCTTGCTAGGAGCTCATCCCACGCTTGCCCTAGCTAAAGTGCCAAGTGAACGTGACCCCGAGCCTCAAGGTAAGCACGAGTGTCTCCCAGCAGCAAAGTTTGGTGCGCAGCCATCTCCATGAACCCTGACTCCTCTACGGCTTTCCGTAGGCCTGAGAGAGTCGCGTATGAATTCCCTTCTGAGGGAGAGCGTGTGTGCTGGGAGTCCCCTTTGTGTTTTCCGAGCCACATGACACAGCACAGACGGTTGGGGTCAAGTCTTTCTATGCAGAGGGAAGGGCAATGAACTGCTTCTCGCTTGCATAGCTTGATTTCTACAGCTGTAAGGCAGCCCCAGGACAACGTTTCTGCCAGTATTACACTCAACGTGGCTCTCCCTCTGTGGAGGCCCCCTGAACTGCACGGAAAGAAACCCTGAGCCTAAAGTGCATCCTGGCAAGTCTTACCTGTCATCTCTCTGTTGTGACCAAGGTACACTGTAGGTCCAGCCTGACAGAAAATACAGGAAAACCGGTAAAATTGGGAGGCATTTGGACTCTCCGAAGTCACCTCGGCCTGACTTCGTCATTAAGCGGGTAACGCTGCTCATGGCATGCAAAGCACGCCGCGTCCAAACACGTGTGATCATAGAAAGGCCCAGTGTGGCTCAAAGTCTCCAGTCGTCAGTCCGACAGTGCCGGTAAATGCGCTGTGGGGTCACGTTGGAAACAGGAGCATGCGGGAGAAGCCCGACTTTCCCCCTTTGGAGAGCAACTTCGGTGCAGCTTCCAAGCTGCCTGAAAACCACACCAGCAGGATACTATTCACGCCACAGATGCCTCTGACGAGCAGTGAGATTTTCCAAAAGAAACCAGGTGCTTGCGACTCCTTCCTGGGCGCTCACCCCAGGGCACAGTGTAGCTAGAGTGCCAACTCAATGTGACCTCTAGTCTCGAGGTAAGGTGCACCTTTCCCCACGACCAGAGATAGGGGTGCACCACTTTGCAGGAAGTCTTCGTCAATGGACGGCTTTAGCTTTAGTATGCCTCACAGCGCTCAAGACTCTCACGTGGGCACTTCTCTCCAAGGAAGGACACTGTGTACCAAAAAGCCTTCGGAGCACAGTCAAGGGCTACACAGCTCTGGGAACACCCCTCACTCTGCAGTTGGAGGGGCCGGGAACTAAGTTGTTCTCCTATGGCGAGCGTTCCACAGCTTGGAAACAGCCTCAGGAACGCGGTTCTCGGCAGCCTTTCTTTCCATGCGGGTCTGCCACGTTGAGGAAACCTACGCTGCCCTGAAAGAAACCGCCGGGGCTCCAATTCAGTTTGGGGACTCCTGCTCGACGGCCCTCTAAGTGATGCCGAAAACTAGACTTTAGGTCCAGCCCGAAAGAAAGTGGAGATTCACCCTGAGCATTCCTACGCATCTGGAACATCCAAAGTCACCTTAGGCCTCCTGAGGCCTTTTAGAGGATTATGCCATTCACCACAGGCAGAACACACTGCATCCACAAGTTTCATCGCAGAGGGCCGAACTGTGTTCCAAGGGTCTCCTTTGGGTTGTCAGGGAAGAGAGGTGCATGTGCTGGGTGAGCCAGGTTGTAATTGAGAAGCCTGGAGAAAGGCAGCGTTTTCCCCATTTGGAAGGTAGGTAGTGGCGGCCTCCAGGCTGACTGAAAGACATTGCTGTTACCCGTCTGCCGGTCACTTGTAGGAATGCCTCAGTGAAGAAAGTGCGTTTTCTCCTACGAATCCAGGTGGTCTCCAGGGCCTTGCTAGGAGCTCATCCCACGCTTGCCCTAGCTAAAGTGCCAAGTGAACGTGACCCCGAGCCTCAAGGTAAGCACGAGTGTCTCCCAGCAGCAAAGTTTGGTGCGCAGCCATCTCCATGAACCCTGACTCCTCTACGGCTTTCCGTAGGCCTGAGAGAGTCGCGTATGAATTCCCTTCTGAGGGAGAGCGTGTGTGCTGGGAGTCCCCTTTGTGTCTTCCGAGCCACATGACACAGCACAGACGGTTGGGGTCAAGTCTTTCTATGCAGAGGGAAGGGCAATGAACTGCTTCTCGCTTGCATAGCTTGATTTCTACAGCTGTAAGGCAGCCCCAGGACAACGTTTCTGCCAGTATTACACTCAACGTGGCTCTCCCTCTGTGGAGGCCCCCTGAACTGCACGGAAAGAAACCCTGAGCCTAAAGTGCATCCTGGCAAGTCTTACCTGTCATCTCTCTGTTGTGACCAAGGTACACTGTAGGTCCAGCCTGACAGAAAATACAGGAAAACCGGTAAAATTGGGAGGCATTTGGACTCTCCGAAGTCACCTCGGCCTGACTTCGTCATTAAGCGGGTAACGCTGCTCATGGCATGCAAAGCACGCCGCGTCCAAACACGTGTGATCATAGAAAGGCCCAGTGTGGCTCAAAGTCTCCAGTCGTCAGTCCGACAGTGCCGGTAAATGCGCTGTGGGGTCACGTTGGAAACAGGAGCATGCGGGAGAAGCCCGACTTTCCCCCTTTGGAGAGCAACTTCGGTGCAGCTTCCAAGCTGCCTGAAAACCACACCAGCAGGACGCTATTCACGCCACAGATGCCTCTGACGAGCAGTGAGATTTTCCAAAAGAAACCAGGTGCTTGCGACTCCTTCCTGGGCGCTCACCCCAGGGCACAGTGTAGCTAGAGTGCCAACTCAATGTGACCTCTAGTCTCGAGGTAAGGTGCACCTTTCCCCACGACCAGAGATAGGGGTGCACCACTTTGCAGGAAGTCTTCGTCAATGGACGGCTTTAGCTTTAGTATGCCTCACAGCGCTCAAGACTCTCACGTGGGCACTTCTCTCCAAGGAAGGACACTGTGTACCAAAAAGCCTTCGGAGCACAGTCAAGGGCTACACAGCTCTGGGAACACCCCTCACTCTGCAGTTGGAGGGGCCGGGAACTAAGTTGTTCTCCTATGGCGAGCGTTCCACAGCTTGGAAACAGCCTCAGGAACGCGGTTCTCGGCAGCCTTTCTTTCCATGCGGGTCTGCCACGTTGAGGAAACCTACGCTGCCCTGAAAGAAACCGCCGGGGCTCCAATTCAGTTTGGGGACTCCTGCTCGACGGCCCTCTAAGTGATGCCGAAAACTAGACTTTAGGTCCAGCCCGAAAGAAAGTGGAGATTCACCCTGAGCATTCCTACGCATCTGGAACATCCAAAGTCACCTTAGGCCTCCTGAGGCCTTTTAGAGGATTATGCCATTCACCACAGGCAGAACACACTGCATCCACAAGTTTCATCGCAGAGGGCCGAACTGTGTTCCAAGGGTCTCCTTTGGGTTGTCAGGGAAGAGAGGTGCCTGTGCTGGGTGAGCCAGGTTGTAATTGAGAAGCCTGGAGAAAGGCAGCGTTTTCCCCATTTGGAAGGTAGGTAGTGGCGGCCTCCAGGCTGACTGAAAGACATTGCTGTTACCCGTCTGCCGGTCACTTGTAGGAATGCCTCAGTGAAGAAAGTGCGTTTTCTCCTACGAATCCAGGTGGTCTCCAGGGCCTTGCTAGGAGCTCATCCCACGCTTGCCCTAGCTAAAGTGCCAAGTGAACGTGACCCCGAGCCTCAAGGTAAGCACGAGTGTCTCCCAGCAGCAAAGTTTGGTGCGCAGCCATCTCCATGAACCCTGACTCCTCTACGGCTTTCCGTAGGCCTGAGAGAGTCGCGTATGAATTCCCTTCTGAGGGAGAGCGTGTGTGCTGGGAGTCCCCTTTGTGTCTTCCGAGCCACATGACACAGCACAGACGGTTGGGGTCAAGTCTTTCTATGCAGAGGGAAGGGCAATGAACTGCTTCTCGCTTGCATAGCTTGATTTCTACAGCTGTAAGGCAGCCCCAGGACAACGTTTCTGCCAGTATTACACTCAACGTGGCTCTCCCTCTGTGGAGGCCCCCTGAACTGCACGGAAAGAAACCCTGAGCCTAAAGTGCATCCTGGCAAGTCTTACCTGTCATCTCTCTGTTGTGACCAAGGTACACTGTAGGTCCAGCCTGACAGAAAATACAGGAAAACCGGTAAAATTGGGAGGCATTTGGACTCTCCGAAGTCACCTCGGCCTGACTTCGTCATTAAGCGGGTAACGCTGCTCATGGCATGCAAAGCACGCCGCGTCCAAACACGTGTGATCATAGAAAGGCCCAGTGTGGCTCAAAGTCTCCAGTCGTCAGTCCGACAGTGCCGGTAAATGCGCTGTGGGGTCACGTTGGAAACAGGAGCATGCGGGAGAAGCCCGACTTTCCCCCTTTGGAGAGCAACTTCGGTGCAGCTTCCAAGCTGCCTGAAAACCACACCAGCAGGACGCTATTCACGCCACAGATGCCTCTGACGAGCAGTGAGATTTTCCAAAAGAAACCAGGTGCTTGCGACTCCTTCCTGGGCGCTCACCCCAGGGCACAGTGTAGCTAGAGTGCCAACTCAATGTGACCTCTAGTCTCGAGGTAAGGTGCACCTTTCCCCACGACCAGAGATAGGGGTGCACCACTTTGCAGGAAGTCTTCGTCAATGGACGGCTTTAGCTTTAGTATGCCTCACAGCGCTCAAGACTCTCACGTGGGCACTTCTCTCCAAGGAAGGACACTGTGTACCAAAAAGCCTTCGGAGCACAGTCAAGGGCTACACAGCTCTGGGAACACCCCTCACTCTGCAGTTGGAGGGGCCGGGAACTAAGTTGTTCTCCTATGGCGAGCGTTCCACAGCTTGGAAACAGCCTCAGGAACGCGGTTCTCGGCAGCCTTTCTTTCCATGCGGGTCTGCCACGTTGAGGAAACCTACGCTGCCCTGAAAGAAACCGCCGGGGCTCCAATTCAGTTTGGGGACTCCTGCTCGACGGCCCTCTAAGTGATGCCGAAAACTAGACTTTAGGTCCAGCCCGAAAGAAAGTGGAGATTCACCCTGAGCATTCCTACGCATCTGGAACATCCAAAGTCACCTTAGGCCTCCTGAGGCCTTTTAGAGGATTATGCCATTCACCACAGGCAGAACACACTGCATCCACAAGTTTCATCGCAGAGGGCCGAACTGTGTTCCAAGGGTCTCCTTTGGGTTGTCAGGGAAGAGAGGTGCCTGTGCTGGGTGAGCCAGGTTGTAATTGAGAAGCCTGGAGAAAGGCAGCGTTTTCCCCATTTGGAAGGTAGGTAGTGGCGGCCTCCAGGCTGACTGAAAGACATTGCTGTTACCCGTCTGCCGGTCACTTGTAGGAATGCCTCAGTGAAGAAAGTGCGTTTTCTCCTACGAATCCAGGTGGTCTCCAGGGCCTTGCTAGGAGCTCATCCCACGCTTGCCCTAGCTAAAGTGCCAAGTGAACGTGACCCCGAGCCTCAAGGTAAGCACGAGTGTCTCCCAGCAGCAAAGTTTGGTGCGCAGCCATCTCCATGAACCCTGACTCCTCTACGGCTTTCCGTAGGCCTGAGAGAGTCGCGTATGAATTCCCTTCTGAGGGAGAGCGTGTGTGCTGGGAGTCCCCTTTGTGTCTTCCGAGCCACATGACACAGCACAGACGGTTGGGGTCAAGTCTTTCTATGCAGAGGGAAGGGCAATGAACTGCTTCTCGCTTGCATAGCTTGATTTCTACAGCTGTAAGGCAGCCCCAGGACAACGTTTCTGCCAGTATTACACTCAACGTGGCTCTCCCTCTGTGGAGGCCCCCTGAACTGCACGGAAAGAAACCCTGAGCCTAAAGTGCATCCTGGCAAGTCTTACCTGTCATCTCTCTGTTGTGACCAAGGTACACTGTAGGTCCAGCCTGACAGAAAATACAGGAAAACCGGTAAAATTGGGAGGCATTTGGACTCTCCGAAGTCACCTCGGCCTGACTTCGTCATTAAGCGGGTAACGCTGCTCATGGCATGCAAAGCACGCCGCGTCCAAACACGTGTGATCATAGAAAGGCCCAGTGTGGCTCAAAGTCTCCAGTCGTCAGTCCGACAGTGCCGGTAAATGCGCTGTGGGGTCACGTTGGAAACAGGAGCATGCGGGAGAAGCCCGACTTTCCCCCTTTGGAGAGCAACTTCGGTGCAGCTTCCAAGCTGCCTGAAAACCACACCAGCAGGACGCTATTCACGCCACAGATGCCTCTGACGAGCAGTGAGATTTTCCAAAAGAAACCAGGTGCTTGCGACTCCTTCCTGGGCGCTCACCCCAGGGCACAGTGTAGCTAGAGTGCCAACTCAATGTGACCTCTAGTCTCGAGGTAAGGTGCACCTTTCCCCACGACCAGAGATAGGGGTGCACCACTTTGCAGGAAGTCTTCGTCAATGGACGGCTTTAGCTTTAGTATGCCTCACAGCGCTCAAGACTCTCACGTGGGCACTTCTCTCCAAGGAAGGACACTGTGTACCAAAAAGCCTTCGGAGCACAGTCAAGGGCTACACAGCTCTGGGAACACCCCTCACTCTGCAGTTGGAGGGGCCGGGAACTAAGTTGTTCTCCTATGGCGAGCGTTCCACAGCTTGGAAACAGCCTCAGGAACGCGGTTCTCGGCAGCCTTTCTTTCCATGCGGGTCTGCCACGTTGAGGAAACCTACGCTGCCCTGAAAGAAACCGCCGGGGCTCCAATTCAGTTTGGGGACTCCTGCTCGACGGCCCTCTAAGTGATGCCGAAAACTAGACTTTAGGTCCAGCCCGAAAGAAAGTGGAGATTCACCCTGAGCATTCCTACGCATCTGGAACATCCAAAGTCACCTTAGGCCTCCTGAGGCCTTTTAGAGGATTATGCCATTCACCACAGGCAGAACACACTGCATCCACAAGTTTCATCGCAGAGGGCCGAACTGTGTTCCAAGGGTCTCCTTTGGGTTGTCAGGGAAGAGAGGTGCCTGTGCTGGGTGAGCCAGGTTGTAATTGAGAAGCCTGGAGAAAGGCAGCGTTTTCCCCATTTGGAAGGTAGGTAGTGGCGGCCTCCAGGCTGACTGAAAGACATTGCTGTTACCCGTCTGCCGGTCACTTGTAGGAATGCCTCAGTGAAGAAAGTGCGTTTTCTCCTACGAATCCAGGTGGTCTCCAGGGCCTTGCTAGGAGCTCATCCCACGCTTGCCCTAGCTAAAGTGCCAAGTGAACGTGACCCCGAGCCTCAAGGTAAGCACGAGTGTCTCCCAGCAGCAAAGTTTGGTGCGCAGCCATCTCCATGAACCCTGACTCCTCTACGGCTTTCCGTAGGCCTGAGAGAGTCGCGTATGAATTCCCTTCTGAGGGAGAGCGTGTGTGCTGGGAGTCCCCTTTGTGTCTTCCGAGCCACATGACACAGCACAGACGGTTGGGGTCAAGTCTTTCTATGCAGAGGGAAGGGCAATGAACTGCTTCTCGCTTGCATAGCTTGATTTCTACAGCTGTAAGGCAGCCCCAGGACAACGTTTCTGCCAGTATTACACTCAACGTGGCTCTCCCTCTGTGGAGGCCCCCTGAACTGCACGGAAAGAAACCCTGAGCCTAAAGTGCATCCTGGCAAGTCTTACCTGTCATCTCTCTGTTGTGACCAAGGTACACTGTAGGTCCAGCCTGACAGAAAATACAGGAAAACCGGTAAAATTGGGAGGCATTTGGACTCTCCGAAGTCACCTCGGCCTGACTTCGTCATTAAGCGGGTAACGCTGCTCATGGCATGCAAAGCACGCCGCGTCCAAACACGTGTGATCATAGAAAGGCCCAGTGTGGCTCAAAGTCTCCAGTCGTCAGTCCGACAGTGCCGGTAAATGCGCTGTGGGGTCACGTTGGAAACAGGAGCATGCGGGAGAAGCCCGACTTTCCCCCTTTGGAGAGCAACTTCGGTGCAGCTTCCAAGCTGCCTGAAAACCACACCAGCAGGACGCTATTCACGCCACAGATGCCTCTGACGAGCAGTGAGATTTTCCAAAAGAAACCAGGTGCTTGCGACTCCTTCCTGGGCGCTCACCCCAGGGCACAGTGTAGCTAGAGTGCCAACTCAATGTGACCTCTAGTCTCGAGGTAAGGTGCACCTTTCCCCACGACCAGAGATAGGGGTGCACCACTTTGCAGGAAGTCTTCGTCAATGGACGGCTTTAGCTTTAGTATGCCTCACAGCGCTCAAGACTCTCACGTGGGCACTTCTCTCCAAGGAAGGACACTGTGTACCAAAAAGCCTTCGGAGCACAGTCAAGGGCTACACAGCTCTGGGAACACCCCTCACTCTGCAGTTGGAGGGGCCGGGAACTAAGTTGTTCTCCTATGGCGAGCGTTCCACAGCTTGGAAACAGCCTCAGGAACGCGGTTCTCGGCAGCCTTTCTTTCCATGCGGGTCTGCCACGTTGAGGAAACCTACGCTGCCCTGAAAGAAACCGCCGGGGCTCCAATTCAGTTTGGGGACTCCTGCTCGACGGCCCTCTAAGTGATGCCGAAAACTAGACTTTAGGTCCAGCCCGAAAGAAAGTGGAGATTCACCCTGAGCATTCCTACGCATCTGGAACATCCAAAGTCACCTTAGGCCTCCTGAGGCCTTTTAGAGGATTATGCCATTCACCACAGGCAGAACACACTGCATCCACAAGTTTCATCGCAGAGGGCCGAACTGTGTTCCAAGGGTCTCCTTTGGGTTGTCAGGGAAGAGAGGTGCCTGTGCTGGGTGAGCCAGGTTGTAATTGAGAAGCCTGGAGAAAGGCAGCGTTTTCCCCATTTGGAAGGTAGGTAGTGGCGGCCTCCAGGCTGACTGAAAGACATTGCTGTTACCCGTCTGCCGGTCACTTGTAGGAATGCCTCAGTGAAGAAAGTGCGTTTTCTCCTACGAATCCAGGTGGTCTCCAGGGCCTTGCTAGGAGCTCATCCCACGCTTGCCCTAGCTAAAGTGCCAAGTGAACGTGACCCCGAGCCTCAAGGTAAGCACGAGTGTCTCCCAGCAGCAAAGTTTGGTGCGCAGCCATCTCCATGAACCCTGACTCCTCTACGGCTTTCCGTAGGCCTGAGAGAGTCGCGTATGAATTCCCTTCTGAGGGAGAGCGTGTGTGCTGGGAGTCCCCTTTGTGTCTTCCGAGCCACATGACACAGCACAGACGGTTGGGGTCAAGTCTTTCTATGCAGAGGGAAGGGCAATGAACTGCTTCTCGCTTGCATAGCTTGATTTCTACAGCTGTAAGGCAGCCCCAGGACAACGTTTCTGCCAGTATTACACTCAACGTGGCTCTCCCTCTGTGGAGGCCCCCTGAACTGCACGGAAAGAAACCCTGAGCCTAAAGTGCATCCTGGCAAGTCTTACCTGTCATCTCTCTGTTGTGACCAAGGTACACTGTAGGTCCAGCCTGACAGAAAATACAGGAAAACCGGTAAAATTGGGAGGCATTTGGACTCTCCGAAGTCACCTCGGCCTGACTTCGTCATTAAGCGGGTAACGCTGCTCATGGCATGCAAAGCACGCCGCGTCCAAACACGTGTGATCATAGAAAGGCCCAGTGTGGCTCAAAGTCTCCAGTCGTCAGTCCGACAGTGCCGGTAAATGCGCTGTGGGGTCACGTTGGAAACAGGAGCATGCGGGAGAAGCCCGACTTTCCCCCTTTGGAGAGCAACTTCGGTGCAGCTTCCAAGCTGCCTGAAAACCACACCAGCAGGACGCTATTCACGCCACAGATGCCTCTGACGAGCAGTGAGATTTTCCAAAAGAAACCAGGTGCTTGCGACTCCTTCCTGGGCGCTCACCCCAGGGCACAGTGTAGCTAGAGTGCCAACTCAATGTGACCTCTAGTCTCGAGGTAAGGTGCACCTTTCCCCACGACCAGAGATAGGGGTGCACCACTTTGCAGGAAGTCTTCGTCAATGGACGGCTTTAGCTTTAGTATGCCTCACAGCGCTCAAGACTCTCACGTGGGCACTTCTCTCCAAGGAAGGACACTGTGTACCAAAAAGCCTTCGGAGCACAGTCAAGGGCTACACAGCTCTGGGAACACCCCTCACTCTGCAGTTGGAGGGGCCGGGAACTAAGTTGTTCTCCTATGGCGAGCGTTCCACAGCTTGGAAACAGCCTCAGGAACGCGGTTCTCGGCAGCCTTTCTTTCCATGCGGGTCTGCCACGTTGAGGAAACCTACGCTGCCCTGAAAGAAACCGCCGGGGCTCCAATTCAGTTTGGGGACTCCTGCTCGACGGCCCTCTAAGTGATGCCGAAAACTAGACTTTAGGTCCAGCCCGAAAGAAAGTGGAGATTCACCCTGAGCATTCCTACGCATCTGGAACATCCAAAGTCACCTTAGGCCTCCTGAGGCCTTTTAGAGGATTATGCCATTCACCACAGGCAGAACACACTGCATCCACAAGTTTCATCGCAGAGGGCCGAACTGTGTTCCAAGGGTCTCCTTTGGGTTGTCAGGGAAGAGAGGTGCCTGTGCTGGGTGAGCCAGGTTGTAATTGAGAAGCCTGGAGAAAGGCAGCGTTTTCCCCATTTGGAAGGTAGGTAGTGGCGGCCTCCAGGCTGACTGAAAGACATTGCTGTTACCCGTCTGCCGGTCACTTGTAGGAATGCCTCAGTGAAGAAAGTGCGTTTTCTCCTACGAATCCAGGTGGTCTCCAGGGCCTTGCTAGGAGCTCATCCCACGCTTGCCCTAGCTAAAGTGCCAAGTGAACGTGACCCCGAGCCTCAAGGTAAGCACGAGTGTCTCCCAGCAGCAAAGTTTGGTGCGCAGCCATCTCCATGAACCCTGACTCCTCTACGGCTTTCCGTAGGCCTGAGAGAGTCGCGTATGAATTCCCTTCTGAGGGAGAGCGTGTGTGCTGGGAGTCCCCTTTGTGTTTTCCGAGCCACATGACACAGCACAGACGGTTGGGGTCAAGTCTTTCTATGCAGAGGGAAGGGCAATGAACTGCTTCTCGCTTGCATAGCTTGATTTCTACAGCTGTAAGGCAGCCCCAGGACAACGTTTCTGCCAGTATTACACTCAACGTGGCTCTCCCTCTGTGGAGGCCCCCTGAACTGCACGGAAAGAAACCCTGAGCCTAAAGTGCATCCTGGCAAGTCTTACCTGTCATCTCTCTGTTGTGACCAAGGTACACTGTAGGTCCAGCCTGACAGAAAATACAGGAAAACCGGTAAAATTGGGAGGCATTTGGACTCTCCGAAGTCACCTCGGCCTGACTTCGTCATTAAGCGGGTAACGCTGCTCATGGCATGCAAAGCACGCCGCGTCCAAACACGTGTGATCATAGAAAGGCCCAGTGTGGCTCAAAGTCTCCAGTCGTCAGTCCGACAGTGCCGGTAAATGCGCTGTGGGGTCACGTTGGAAACAGGAGCATGCGGGAGAAGCCCGACTTTCCCCCTTTGGAGAGCAACTTCGGTGCAGCTTCCAAGCTGCCTGAAAACCACACCAGCAGGACGCTATTCACGCCACAGATGCCTCTGACGAGCAGTGAGATTTTCCAAAAGAAACCAGGTGCTTGCGACTCCTTCCTGGGCGCTCACCCCAGGGCACAGTGTAGCTAGAGTGCCAACTCAATGTGACCTCTAGTCTCGAGGTAAGGTGCACCTTTCCCCACGACCAGAGATAGGGGTGCACCACTTTGCAGGAAGTCTTCGTCAATGGACGGCTTTAGCTTTAGTATGCCTCACAGCGCTCAAGACTCTCACGTGGGCACTTCTCTCCAAGGAAGGACACTGTGTACCAAAAAGCCTTCGGAGCACAGTCAAGGGCTACACAGCTCTGGGAACACCCCTCACTCTGCAGTTGGAGGGGCCGGGAACTAAGTTGTTCTCCTATGGCGAGCGTTCCACAGCTTGGAAACAGCCTCAGGAACGCGGTTCTCGGCAGCCTTTCTTTCCATGCGGGTCTGCCACGTTGAGGAAACCTACGCTGCCCTGAAAGAAACCGCCGGGGCTCCAATTCAGTTTGGGGACTCCTGCTCGACGGCCCTCTAAGTGATGCCGAAAACTAGACTTTAGGTCCAGCCCGAAAGAAAGTGGAGATTCACCCTGAGCATTCCTACGCATCTGGAACATCCAAAGTCACCTTAGGCCTCCTGAGGCCTTTTAGAGGATTATGCCATTCACCACAGGCAGAACACACTGCATCCACAAGTTTCATCGCAGAGGGCCGAACTGTGTTCCAAGGGTCTCCTTTGGGTTGTCAGGGAAGAGAGGTGCCTGTGCTGGGTGAGCCAGGTTGTAATTGAGAAGCCTGGAGAAAGGCAGCGTTTTCCCCATTTGGAAGGTAGGTAGTGGCGGCCTCCAGGCTGACTGAAAGACATTGCTGTTACCCGTCTGCCGGTCACTTGTAGGAATGCCTCAGTGAAGAAAGTGCGTTTTCTCCTACGAATCCAGGTGGTCTCCAGGGCCTTGCTAGGAGCTCATCCCACGCTTGCCCTAGCTAAAGTGCCAAGTGAACGTGACCCCGAGCCTCAAGGTAAGCACGAGTGTCTCCCAGCAGCAAAGTTTGGTGCGCAGCCATCTCCATGAACCCTGACTCCTCTACGGCTTTCCGTAGGCCTGAGAGAGTCGCGTATGAATTCCCTTCTGAGGGAGAGCGTGTGTGCTGGGAGTCCCCTTTGTGTTTTCCGAGCCACATGACACAGCACAGACGGTTGGGGTCAAGTCTTTCTATGCAGAGGGAAGGGCAATGAACTGCTTCTCGCTTGCATAGCTTGATTTCTACAGCTGTAAGGCAGCCCCAGGACAACGTTTCTGCCAGTATTACACTCAACATGGCTCTCCCTCTGTGGAGGCCCCCTGAACTGCACGGAAAGAAACCCTGAGCCTAAAGTGCATCCTGGCAAGTCTTACCTGTCATCTCTCTGTTGTGACCAAGGTACACTGTAGGTCCAGCCTGACAGAAAATACAGGAAAACCGGTAAAATTGGGAGGCATTTGGACTCTCCGAAGTCACCTCGGCCTGACTTCGTCATTAAGCGGGTAACGCTGCTCATGGCATGCAAAGCACGCCGCGTCCAAACACGTGTGATCATAGAAAGGCCCAGTGTGGCTCAAAGTCTCCAGTCGTCAGTCCGACAGTGCCGGTAAATGCGCTGTGGGGTCACGTTGGAAACAGGAGCATGCGGGAGAAGCCCGACTTTCCCCCTTTGGAGAGCAACTTCGGTGCAGCTTCCAAGCTGCCTGAAAACCACACCAGCAGGACGCTATTCACGCCACAGATGCCTCTGACGAGCAGTGAGATTTTCCAAAAGAAACCAGGTGCTTGCGACTCCTTCCTGGGCGCTCACCCCAGGGCACAGTGTAGCTAGAGTGCCAACTCAATGTGACCTCTAGTCTCGAGGTAAGGTGCACCTTTCCCCACGACCAGAGATAGGGGTGCACCACTTTGCAGGAAGTCTTCGTCAATGGACGGCTTTAGCTTTAGTATGCCTCACAGCGCTCAAGACTCTCACGTGGGCACTTCTCTCCAAGGAAGGACACTGTGTACCAAAAAGCCTTCGGAGCACAGTCAAGGGCTACACAGCTCTGGGAACACCCCTCACTCTGCAGTTGGAGGGGCCGGGAACTAAGTTGTTCTCCTATGGCGAGCGTTCCACAGCTTGGAAACAGCCTCAGGAACGCGGTTCTCGGCAGCCTTTCTTTCCATGCGGGTCTGCCACGTTGAGGAAACCTACGCTGCCCTGAAAGAAACCGCCGGGGCTCCAATTCAGTTTGGGGACTCCTGCTCGACGGCCCTCTAAGTGATGCCGAAAACTAGACTTTAGGTCCAGCCCGAAAGAAAGTGGAGATTCACCCTGAGCATTCCTACGCATCTGGAACATCCAAAGTCACCTTAGGCCTCCTGAGGCCTTTTAGAGGATTATGCCATTCACCACAGGCAGAACACACTGCATCCACAAGTTTCATCGCAGAGGGCCGAACTGTGTTCCAAGGGTCTCCTTTGGGTTGTCAGGGAAGAGAGGTGCCTGTGCTGGGTGAGCCAGGTTGTAATTGAGAAGCCTGGAGAAAGGCAGCGTTTTCCCCATTTGGAAGGTAGGTAGTGGCGGCCTCCAGGCTGACTGAAAGACATTGCTGTTACCCGTCTGCCGGTCACTTGTAGGAATGCCTCAGTGAAGAAAGTGCGTTTTCTCCTACGAATCCAGGTGGTCTCCAGGGCCTTGCTAGGAGCTCATCCCACGCTTGCCCTAGCTAAAGTGCCAAGTGAACGTGACCCCGAGCCTCAAGGTAAGCACGAGTGTCTCCCAGCAGCAAAGTTTGGTGCGCAGCCATCTCCATGAACCCTGACTCCTCTACGGCTTTCCGTAGGCCTGAGAGAGTCGCGTATGAATTCCCTTCTGAGGGAGAGCGTGTGTGCTGGGAGTCCCCTTTGTGTTTTCCGAGCCACATGACACAGCACAGACGGTTGGGGTCAAGTCTTTCTATGCAGAGGGAAGGGCAATGAACTGCTTCTCGCTTGCATAGCTTGATTTCTACAGCTGTAAGGCAGCCCCAGGACAACGTTTCTGCCAGTATTACACTCAACGTGGCTCTCCCTCTGTGGAGGCCCCCTGAACTGCACGGAAAGAAACCCTGAGCCTAAAGTGCATCCTGGCAAGTCTTACCTGTCATCTCTCTGTTGTGACCAAGGTACACTGTAGGTCCAGCCTGACAGAAAATACAGGAAAACCGGTAAAATTGGGAGGCATTTGGACTCTCCGAAGTCACCTCGGCCTGACTTCGTCATTAAGCGGGTAACGCTGCTCATGGCATGCAAAGCACGCCGCGTCCAAACACGTGTGATCATAGAAAGGCCCAGTGTGGCTCAAAGTCTCCAGTCGTCAGTCCGACAGTGCCGGTAAATGCGCTGTGGGGTCACGTTGGAAACAGGAGCATGCGGGAGAAGCCCGACTTTCCCCCTTTGGAGAGCAACTTCGGTGCAGCTTCCAAGCTGCCTGAAAACCACACCAGCAGGACGCTATTCACGCCACAGATGCCTCTGACGAGCAGTGAGATTTTCCAAAAGAAACCAGGTGCTTGCGACTCCTTCCTGGGCGCTCACCCCAGGGCACAGTGTAGCTAGAGTGCCAACTCAATGTGACCTCTAGTCTCGAGGTAAGGTGCACCTTTCCCCACGACCAGAGATAGGGGTGCACCACTTTGCAGGAAGTCTTCGTCAATGGACGGCTTTAGCTTTAGTATGCCTCACAGCGCTCAAGACTCTCACGTGGGCACTTCTCTCCAAGGAAGGACACTGTGTACCAAAAAGCCTTCGGAGCACAGTCAAGGGCTACACAGCTCTGGGAACACCCCTCACTCTGCAGTTGGAGGGGCCGGGAACTAAGTTGTTCTCCTATGGCGAGCGTTCCACAGCTTGGAAACAGCCTCAGGAACGCGGTTCTCGGCAGCCTTTCTTTCCATGCGGGTCTGCCACGTTGAGGAAACCTACGCTGCCCTGAAAGAAACCGCCGGGGCTCCAATTCAGTTTGGGGACTCCTGCTCGACGGCCCTCTAAGTGATGCCGAAAACTAGACTTTAGGTCCAGCCCGAAAGAAAGTGGAGATTCACCCTGAGCATTCCTACGCATCTGGAACATCCAAAGTCACCTTAGGCCTCCTGAGGCCTTTTAGAGGATTATGCCATTCACCACAGGCAGAACACACTGCATCCACAAGTTTCATCGCAGAGGGCCGAACTGTGTTCCAAGGGTCTCCTTTGGGTTGTCAGGGAAGAGAGGTGCCTGTGCTGGGTGAGCCAGGTTGTAATTGAGAAGCCTGGAGAAAGGCAGCGTTTTCCCCATTTGGAAGGTAGGTAGTGGCGGCCTCCAGGCTGACTGAAAGACATTGCTGTTACCCGTCTGCCGGTCACTTGTAGGAATGCCTCAGTGAAGAAAGTGCGTTTTCTCCTACGAATCCAGGTGGTCTCCAGGGCCTTGCTAGGAGCTCATCCCACGCTTGCCCTAGCTAAAGTGCCAAGTGAACGTGACCCCGAGCCTCAAGGTAAGCACGAGTGTCTCCCAGCAGCAAAGTTTGGTGCGCAGCCATCTCCATGAACCCTGACTCCTCTACGGCTTTCCGTAGGCCTGAGAGAGTCGCGTATGAATTCCCTTCTGAGGGAGAGCGTGTGTGCTGGGAGTCCCCTTTGTGTTTTCCGAGCCACATGACACAGCACAGACGGTTGGGGTCAAGTCTTTCTATGCAGAGGGAAGGGCAATGAACTGCTTCTCGCTTGCATAGCTTGATTTCTACAGCTGTAAGGCAGCCCCAGGACAACGTTTCTGCCAGTATTACACTCAACGTGGCTCTCCCTCTGTGGAGGCCCCCTGAACTGCACGGAAAGAAACCCTGAGCCTAAAGTGCATCCTGGCAAGTCTTACCTGTCATCTCTCTGTTGTGACCAAGGTACACTGTAGGTCCAGCCTGACAGAAAATACAGGAAAACCGGTAAAATTGGGAGGCATTTGGACTCTCCGAAGTCACCTCGGCCTGACTTCGTCATTAAGCGGGTAACGCTGCTCATGGCATGCAAAGCACGCCGCGTCCAAACACGTGTGATCATAGAAAGGCCCAGTGTGGCTCAAAGTCTCCAGTCGTCAGTCCGACAGTGCCGGTAAATGCGCTGTGGGGTCACGTTGGAAACAGGAGCATGCGGGAGAAGCCCGACTTTCCCCCTTTGGAGAGCAACTTCGGTGCAGCTTCCAAGCTGCCTGAAAACCACACCAGCAGGACGCTATTCACGCCACAGATGCCTCTGACGAGCAGTGAGATTTTCCAAAAGAAACCAGGTGCTTGCGACTCCTTCCTGGGCGCTCACCCCAGGGCACAGTGTAGCTAGAGTGCCAACTCAATGTGACCTCTAGTCTCGAGGTAAGGTGCACCTTTCCCCACGACCAGAGATAGGGGTGCACCACTTTGCAGGAAGTCTTCGTCAATGGACGGCTTTAGCTTTAGTATGCCTCACAGCGCTCAAGACTCTCACGTGGGCACTTCTCTCCAAGGAAGGACACTGTGTACCAAAAAGCCTTCGGAGCACAGTCAAGGGCTACACAGCTCTGGGAACACCCCTCACTCTGCAGTTGGAGGGGCCGGGAACTAAGTTGTTCTCCTATGGCGAGCGTTCCACAGCTTGGAAACAGCCTCAGGAACGCGGTTCTCGGCAGCCTTTCTTTCCATGCGGGTCTGCCACGTTGAGGAAACCTACGCTGCCCTGAAAGAAACCGCCGGGGCTCCAATTCAGTTTGGGGACTCCTGCTCGACGGCCCTCTAAGTGATGCCGAAAACTAGACTTTAGGTCCAGCCCGAAAGAAAGTGGAGATTCACCCTGAGCATTCCTACGCATCTGGAACATCCAAAGTCACCTTAGGCCTCCTGAGGCCTTTTAGAGGATTATGCCATTCACCACAGGCAGAACACACTGCATCCACAAGTTTCATCGCAGAGGGCCGAACTGTGTTCCAAGGGTCTCCTTTGGGTTGTCAGGGAAGAGAGGTGCCTGTGCTGGGTGAGCCAGGTTGTAATTGAGAAGCCTGGAGAAAGGCAGCGTTTTCCCCATTTGGAAGGTAGGTAGTGGCGGCCTCCAGGCTGACTGAAAGACATTGCTGTTACCCGTCTGCCGGTCACTTGTAGGAATGCCTCAGTGAAGAAAGTGCGTTTTCTCCTACGAATCCAGGTGGTCTCCAGGGCCTTGCTAGGAGCTCATCCCACGCTTGCCCTAGCTAAAGTGCCAAGTGAACGTGACCCCGAGCCTCAAGGTAAGCACGAGTGTCTCCCAGCAGCAAAGTTTGGTGCGCAGCCATCTCCATGAACCCTGACTCCTCTACGGCTTTCCGTAGGCCTGAGAGAGTCGCGTATGAATTCCCTTCTGAGGGAGAGCGTGTGTGCTGGGAGTCCCCTTTGTGTTTTCCGAGCCACATGACACAGCACAGACGGTTGGGGTCAAGTCTTTCTATGCAGAGGGAAGGGCAATGAACTGCTTCTCGCTTGCATAGCTTGATTTCTACAGCTGTAAGGCAGCCCCAGGACAACGTTTCTGCCAGTATTACACTCAACGTGGCTCTCCCTCTGTGGAGGCCCCCTGAACTGCACGGAAAGAAACCCTGAGCCTAAAGTGCATCCTGGCAAGTCTTACCTGTCATCTCTCTGTTGTGACCAAGGTACACTGTAGGTCCAGCCTGACAGAAAATACAGGAAAACCGGTAAAATTGGGAGGCATTTGGACTCTCCGAAGTCACCTCGGCCTGACTTCGTCATTAAGCGGGTAACGCTGCTCATGGCATGCAAAGCACGCCGCGTCCAAACACGTGTGATCATAGAAAGGCCCAGTGTGGCTCAAAGTCTCCAGTCGTCAGTCCGACAGTGCCGGTAAATGCGCTGTGGGGTCACGTTGGAAACAGGAGCATGCGGGAGAAGCCCGACTTTCCCCCTTTGGAGAGCAACTTCGGTGCAGCTTCCAAGCTGCCTGAAAACCACACCAGCAGGACGCTATTCACGCCACAGATGCCTCTGACGAGCAGTGAGATTTTCCAAAAGAAACCAGGTGCTTGCGACTCCTTCCTGGGCGCTCACCCCAGGGCACAGTGTAGCTAGAGTGCCAACTCAATGTGACCTCTAGTCTCGAGGTAAGGTGCACCTTTCCCCACGACCAGAGATAGGGGTGCACCACTTTGCAGGAAGTCTTCGTCAATGGACGGCTTTAGCTTTAGTATGCCTCACAGCGCTCAAGACTCTCACGTGGGCACTTCTCTCCAAGGAAGGACACTGTGTACCAAAAAGCCTTCGGAGCACAGTCAAGGGCTACACAGCTCTGGGAACACCCCTCACTCTGCAGTTGGAGGGGCCGGGAACTAAGTTGTTCTCCTATGGCGAGCGTTCCACAGCTTGGAAACAGCCTCAGGAACGCGGTTCTCGGCAGCCTTTCTTTCCATGCGGGTCTGCCACGTTGAGGAAACCTACGCTGCCCTGAAAGAAACCGCCGGGGCTCCAATTCAGTTTGGGGACTCCTGCTCGACGGCCCTCTAAGTGATGCCGAAAACTAGACTTTAGGTCCAGCCCGAAAGAAAGTGGAGATTCACCCTGAGCATTCCTACGCATCTGGAACATCCAAAGTCACCTTAGGCCTCCTGAGGCCTTTTAGAGGATTATGCCATTCACCACAGGCAGAACACACTGCATCCACAAGTTTCATCGCAGAGGGCCGAACTGTGTTCCAAGGGTCTCCTTTGGGTTGTCAGGGAAGAGAGGTGCATGTGCTGGGTGAGCCAGGTTGTAATTGAGAAGCCTGGAGAAAGGCAGCGTTTTCCCCATTTGGAAGGTAGGTAGTGGCGGCCTCCAGGCTGACTGAAAGACATTGCTGTTACCCGTCTGCCGGTCACTTGTAGGAATGCCTCAGTGAAGAAAGTGCGTTTTCTCCTACGAATCCAGGTGGTCTCCAGGGCCTTGCTAGGAGCTCATCCCACGCTTGCCCTAGCTAAAGTGCCAAGTGAACGTGACCCCGAGCCTCAAGGTAAGCACGAGTGTCTCCCAGCAGCAAAGTTTGGTGCGCAGCCATCTCCATGAACCCTGACTCCTCTACGGCTTTCCGTAGGCCTGAGAGAGTCGCGTATGAATTCCCTTCTGAGGGAGAGCGTGTGTGCTGGGAGTCCCCTTTGTGTTTTCCGAGCCACATGACACAGCACAGACGGTTGGGGTCAAGTCTTTCTATGCAGAGGGAAGGGCAATGAACTGCTTCTCGCTTGCATAGCTTGATTTCTACAGCTGTAAGGCAGCCCCAGGACAACGTTTCTGCCAGTATTACACTCAACGTGGCTCTCCCTCTGTGGAGGCCCCCTGAACTGCACGGAAAGAAACCCTGAGCCTAAAGTGCATCCTGGCAAGTCTTACCTGTCATCTCTCTGTTGTGACCAAGGTACACTGTAGGTCCAGCCTGACAGAAAATACAGGAAAACCGGTAAAATTGGGAGGCATTTGGACTCTCCGAAGTCACCTCGGCCTGACTTCGTCATTAAGCGGGTAACGCTGCTCATGGCATGCAAAGCACGCCGCGTCCAAACACGTGTGATCATAGAAAGGCCCAGTGTGGCTCAAAGTCTCCAGTCGTCAGTCCGACAGTGCCGGTAAATGCGCTGTGGGGTCACGTTGGAAACAGGAGCATGCGGGAGAAGCCCGACTTTCCCCCTTTGGAGAGCAACTTCGGTGCAGCTTCCAAGCTGCCTGAAAACCACACCAGCAGGACGCTATTCACGCCACAGATGCCTCTGACGAGCAGTGAGATTTTCCAAAAGAAACCAGGTGCTTGCGACTCCTTCCTGGGCGCTCACCCCAGGGCACAGTGTAGCTAGAGTGCCAACTCAATGTGACCTCTAGTCTCGAGGTAAGGTGCACCTTTCCCCACGACCAGAGATAGGGGTGCACCACTTTGCAGGAAGTCTTCGTCAATGGACGGCTTTAGCTTTAGTATGCCTCACAGCGCTCAAGACTCTCACGTGGGCACTTCTCTCCAAGGAAGGACACTGTGTACCAAAAAGCCTTCGGAGCACAGTCAAGGGCTACACAGCTCTGGGAACACCCCTCACTCTGCAGTTGGAGGGGCCGGGAACTAAGTTGTTCTCCTATGGCGAGCGTTCCACAGCTTGGAAACAGCCTCAGGAACGCGGTTCTCGGCAGCCTTTCTTTCCATGCGGGTCTGCCACGTTGAGGAAACCTACGCTGCCCTGAAAGAAACCGCCGGGGCTCCAATTCAGTTTGGGGACTCCTGCTCGACGGCCCTCTAAGTGATGCCGAAAACTAGACTTTAGGTCCAGCCCGAAAGAAAGTGGAGATTCACCCTGAGCATTCCTACGCATCTGGAACATCCAAAGTCACCTTAGGCCTCCTGAGGCCTTTTAGAGGATTATGCCATTCACCACAGGCAGAACACACTGCATCCACAAGTTTCATCGCAGAGGGCCGAACTGTGTTCCAAGGGTCTCCTTTGGGTTGTCAGGGAAGAGAGGTGCCTGTGCTGGGTGAGCCAGGTTGTAATTGAGAAGCCTGGAGAAAGGCAGCGTTTTCCCCATTTGGAAGGTAGGTAGTGGCGGCCTCCAGGCTGACTGAAAGACATTGCTGTTACCCGTCTGCCGGTCACTTGTAGGAATGCCTCAGTGAAGAAAGTGCGTTTTCTCCTACGAATCCAGGTGGTCTCCAGGGCCTTGCTAGGAGCTCATCCCACGCTTGCCCTAGCTAAAGTGCCAAGTGAACGTGACCCCGAGCCTCAAGGTAAGCACGAGTGTCTCCCAGCAGCAAAGTTTGGTGCGCAGCCATCTCCATGAACCCTGACTCCTCTACGGCTTTCCGTAGGCCTGAGAGAGTCGCGTATGAATTCCCTTCTGAGGGAGAGCGTGTGTGCTGGGAGTCCCCTTTGTGTCTTCCGAGCCACATGACACAGCACAGACGGTTGGGGTCAAGTCTTTCTATGCAGAGGGAAGGGCAATGAACTGCTTCTCGCTTGCATAGCTTGATTTCTACAGCTGTAAGGCAGCCCCAGGACAACGTTTCTGCCAGTATTACACTCAACGTGGCTCTCCCTCTGTGGAGGCCCCCTGAACTGCACGGAAAGAAACCCTGAGCCTAAAGTGCATCCTGGCAAGTCTTACCTGTCATCTCTCTGTTGTGACCAAGGTACACTGTAGGTCCAGCCTGACAGAAAATACAGGAAAACCGGTAAAATTGGGAGGCATTTGGACTCTCCGACGTCACCTCGGCCTGACTTCGTCATTAAGCGGGTAACGCTGCTCATGGCATGCAAAGCACGCCGCGTCCAAACACGTGTGATCATAGAAAGGCCCAGTGTGGCTCAAAGTCTCCAGTCGTCAGTCCGACAGTGCCGGTAAATGCGCTGTGGGGTCACGTTGGAAACAGGAGCATGCGGGAGAAGCCCGACTTTCCCCCTTTGGAGAGCAACTTCGGTGCAGCTTCCAAGCTGCCTGAAAACCACACCAGCAGGACGCTATTCACGCCACAGATGCCTCTGACGAGCAGTGAGATTTTCCAAAAGAAACCAGGTGCTTGCGACTCCTTCCTGGGCGCTCACCCCAGGGCACAGTGTAGCTAGAGTGCCAACTCAATGTGACCTCTAGTCTCGAGGTAAGGTGCACCTTTCCCCACGACCAGAGATAGGGGTGCACCACTTTGCAGGAAGTCTTCGTCAATGGACGGCTTTAGCTTTAGTATGCCTCACAGCGCTCAAGACTCTCACGTGGGCACTTCTCTCCAAGGAAGGACACTGTGTACCAAAAAGCCTTCGGAGCACAGTCAAGGGCTACACAGCTCTGGGAACACCCCTCACTCTGCAGTTGGAGGGGCCGGGAACTAAGTTGTTCTCCTATGGCGAGCGTTCCACAGCTTGGAAACAGCCTCAGGAACGCGGTTCTCGGCAGCCTTTCTTTCCATGCGGGTCTGCCACGTTGAGGAAACCTACGCTGCCCTGAAAGAAACCGCCGGGGCTCCAATTCAGTTTGGGGACTCCTGCTCGACGGCCCTCTAAGTGATGCCGAAAACTAGACTTTAGGTCCAGCCCGAAAGAAAGTGGAGATTCACCCTGAGCATTCCTACGCATCTGGAACATCCAAAGTCACCTTAGGCCTCCTGAGGCCTTTTAGAGGATTATGCCATTCACCACAGGCAGAACACACTGCATCCACAAGTTTCATCGCAGAGGGCCGAACTGTGTTCCAAGGGTCTCCTTTGGGTTGTCAGGGAAGAGAGGTGCCTGTGCTGGGTGAGCCAGGTTGTAATTGAGAAGCCTGGAGAAAGGCAGCGTTTTCCCCATTTGGAAGGTAGGTAGTGGCGGCCTCCAGGCTGACTGAAAGACATTGCTGTTACCCGTCTGCCGGTCACTTGTAGGAATGCCTCAGTGAAGAAAGTGCGTTTTCTCCTACGAATCCAGGTGGTCTCCAGGGCCTTGCTAGGAGCTCATCCCACGCTTGCCCTAGCTAAAGTGCCAAGTGAACGTGACCCCGAGCCTCAAGGTAAGCACGAGTGTCTCCCAGCAGCAAAGTTTGGTGCGCAGCCATCTCCATGAACCCTGACTCCTCTACGGCTTTCCGTAGGCCTGAGAGAGTCGCGTATGAATTCCCTTCTGAGGGAGAGCGTGTGTGCTGGGAGTCCCCTTTGTGTCTTCCGAGCCACATGACACAGCACAGACGGTTGGGGTCAAGTCTTTCTATGCAGAGGGAAGGGCAATGAACTGCTTCTCGCTTGCATAGCTTGATTTCTACAGCTGTAAGGCAGCCCCAGGACAACGTTTCTGCCAGTATTACACTCAACGTGGCTCTCCCTCTGTGGAGGCCCCCTGAACTGCACGGAAAGAAACCCTGAGCCTAAAGTGCATCCTGGCAAGTCTTACCTGTCATCTCTCTGTTGTGACCAAGGTACACTGTAGGTCCAGCCTGACAGAAAATACAGGAAAACCGGTAAAATTGGGAGGCATTTGGACTCTCCGACGTCACCTCGGCCTGACTTCGTCATTAAGCGGGTAACGCTGCTCATGGCATGCAAAGCACGCCGCGTCCAAACACGTGTGATCATAGAAAGGCCCAGTGTGGCTCAAAGTCTCCAGTCGTCAGTCCGACAGTGCCGGTAAATGCGCTGTGGGGTCACGTTGGAAACAGGAGCATGCGGGAGAAGCCCGACTTTCCCCCTTTGGAGAGCAACTTCGGTGCAGCTTCCAAGCTGCCTGAAAACCACACCAGCAGGACGCTATTCACGCCACAGATGCCTCTGACGAGCAGTGAGATTTTCCAAAAGAAACCAGGTGCTTGCGACTCCTTCCTGGGCGCTCACCCCAGGGCACAGTGTAGCTAGAGTGCCAACTCAATGTGACCTCTAGTCTCGAGGTAAGGTGCACCTTTCCCCACGACCAGAGATAGGGGTGCACCACTTTGCAGGAAGTCTTCGTCAATGGACGGCTTTAGCTTTAGTATGCCTCACAGCGCTCAAGACTCTCACGTGGGCACTTCTCTCCAAGGAAGGACACTGTGTACCAAAAAGCCTTCGGAGCACAGTCAAGGGCTACACAGCTCTGGGAACACCCCTCACTCTGCAGTTGGAGGGGCCGGGAACTAAGTTGTTCTCCTATGGCGAGCGTTCCACAGCTTGGAAACAGCCTCAGGAACGCGGTTCTCGGCAGCCTTTCTTTCCATGCGGGTCTGCCACGTTGAGGAAACCTACGCTGCCCTGAAAGAAACCGCCGGGGCTCCAATTCAGTTTGGGGACTCCTGCTCGACGGCCCTCTAAGTGATGCCGAAAACTAGACTTTAGGTCCAGCCCGAAAGAAAGTGGAGATTCACCCTGAGCATTCCTACGCATCTGGAACATCCAAAGTCACCTTAGGCCTCCTGAGGCCTTTTAGAGGATTATGCCATTCACCACAGGCAGAACACACTGCATCCACAAGTTTCATCGCAGAGGGCCGAACTGTGTTCCAAGGGTCTCCTTTGGGTTGTCAGGGAAGAGAGGTGCCTGTGCTGGGTGAGCCAGGTTGTAATTGAGAAGCCTGGAGAAAGGCAGCGTTTTCCCCATTTGGAAGGTAGGTAGTGGCGGCCTCCAGGCTGACTGAAAGACATTGCTGTTACCCGTCTGCCGGTCACTTGTAGGAATGCCTCAGTGAAGAAAGTGCGTTTTCTCCTACGAATCCAGGTGGTCTCCAGGGCCTTGCTAGGAGCTCATCCCACGCTTGCCCTAGCTAAAGTGCCAAGTGAACGTGACCCCGAGCCTCAAGGTAAGCACGAGTGTCTCCCAGCAGCAAAGTTTGGTGCGCAGCCATCTCCATGAACCCTGACTCCTCTACGGCTTTCCGTAGGCCTGAGAGAGTCGCGTATGAATTCCCTTCTGAGGGAGAGCGTGTGTGCTGGGAGTCCCCTTTGTGTCTTCCGAGCCACATGACACAGCACAGACGGTTGGGGTCAAGTCTTTCTATGCAGAGGGAAGGGCAATGAACTGCTTCTCGCTTGCATAGCTTGATTTCTACAGCTGTAAGGCAGCCCCAGGACAACGTTTCTGCCAGTATTACACTCAACGTGGCTCTCCCTCTGTGGAGGCCCCCTGAACTGCACGGAAAGAAACCCTGAGCCTAAAGTGCATCCTGGCAAGTCTTACCTGTCATCTCTCTGTTGTGACCAAGGTACACTGTAGGTCCAGCCTGACAGAAAATACAGGAAAACCGGTAAAATTGGGAGGCATTTGGACTCTCCGACGTCACCTCGGCCTGACTTCGTCATTAAGCGGGTAACGCTGCTCATGGCATGCAAAGCACGCCGCGTCCAAACACGTGTGATCATAGAAAGGCCCAGTGTGGCTCAAAGTCTCCAGTCGTCAGTCCGACAGTGCCGGTAAATGCGCTGTGGGGTCACGTTGGAAACAGGAGCATGCGGGAGAAGCCCGACTTTCCCCCTTTGGAGAGCAACTTCGGTGCAGCTTCCAAGCTGCCTGAAAACCACACCAGCAGGACGCTATTCACGCCACAGATGCCTCTGACGAGCAGTGAGATTTTCCAAAAGAAACCAGGTGCTTGCGACTCCTTCCTGGGCGCTCACCCCAGGGCACAGTGTAGCTAGAGTGCCAACTCAATGTGACCTCTAGTCTCGAGGTAAGGTGCACCTTTCCCCACGACCAGAGATAGGGGTGCACCACTTTGCAGGAAGTCTTCGTCAATGGACGGCTTTAGCTTTAGTATGCCTCACAGCGCTCAAGACTCTCACGTGGGCACTTCTCTCCAAGGAAGGACACTGTGTACCAAAAAGCCTTCGGAGCACAGTCAAGGGCTACACAGCTCTGGGAACACCCCTCACTCTGCAGTTGGAGGGGCCGGGAACTAAGTTGTTCTCCTATGGCGAGCGTTCCACAGCTTGGAAACAGCCTCAGGAACGCGGTTCTCGGCAGCCTTTCTTTCCATGCGGGTCTGCCACGTTGAGGAAACCTACGCTGCCCTGAAAGAAACCGCCGGGGCTCCAATTCAGTTTGGGGACTCCTGCTCGACGGCCCTCTAAGTGATGCCGAAAACTAGACTTTAGGTCCAGCCCGAAAGAAAGTGGAGATTCACCCTGAGCATTCCTACGCATCTGGAACATCCAAAGTCACCTTAGGCCTCCTGAGGCCTTTTAGAGGATTATGCCATTCACCACAGGCAGAACACACTGCATCCACAAGTTTCATCGCAGAGGGCCGAACTGTGTTCCAAGGGTCTCCTTTGGGTTGTCAGGGAAGAGAGGTGCCTGTGCTGGGTGAGCCAGGTTGTAATTGAGAAGCCTGGAGAAAGGCAGCGTTTTCCCCATTTGGAAGGTAGGTAGTGGCGGCCTCCAGGCTGACTGAAAGACATTGCTGTTACCCGTCTGCCGGTCACTTGTAGGAATGCCTCAGTGAAGAAAGTGCGTTTTCTCCTACGAATCCAGGTGGTCTCCAGGGCCTTGCTAGGAGCTCATCCCACGCTTGCCCTAGCTAAAGTGCCAAGTGAACGTGACCCCGAGCCTCAAGGTAAGCACGAGTGTCTCCCAGCAGCAAAGTTTGGTGCGCAGCCATCTCCATGAACCCTGACTCCTCTACGGCTTTCCGTAGGCCTGAGAGAGTCGCGTATGAATTCCCTTCTGAGGGAGAGCGTGTGTGCTGGGAGTCCCCTTTGTGTCTTCCGAGCCACATGACACAGCACAGACGGTTGGGGTCAAGTCTTTCTATGCAGAGGGAAGGGCAATGAACTGCTTCTCGCTTGCATAGCTTGATTTCTACAGCTGTAAGGCAGCCCCAGGACAACGTTTCTGCCAGTATTACACTCAACGTGGCTCTCCCTCTGTGGAGGCCCCCTGAACTGCACGGAAAGAAACCCTGAGCCTAAAGTGCATCCTGGCAAGTCTTACCTGTCATCTCTCTGTTGTGACCAAGGTACACTGTAGGTCCAGCCTGACAGAAAATACAGGAAAACCGGTAAAATTGGGAGGCATTTGGACTCTCCGACGTCACCTCGGCCTGACTTCGTCATTAAGCGGGTAACGCTGCTCATGGCATGCAAAGCACGCCGCGTCCAAACACGTGTGATCATAGAAAGGCCCAGTGTGGCTCAAAGTCTCCAGTCGTCAGTCCGACAGTGCCGGTAAATGCGCTGTGGGGTCACGTTGGAAACAGGAGCATGCGGGAGAAGCCCGACTTTCCCCCTTTGGAGAGCAACTTCGGTGCAGCTTCCAAGCTGCCTGAAAACCACACCAGCAGGACGCTATTCACGCCACAGATGCCTCTGACGAGCAGTGAGATTTTCCAAAAGAAACCAGGTGCTTGCGACTCCTTCCTGGGCGCTCACCCCAGGGCACAGTGTAGCTAGAGTGCCAACTCAATGTGACCTCTAGTCTCGAGGTAAGGTGCACCTTTCCCCACGACCAGAGATAGGGGTGCACCACTTTGCAGGAAGTCTTCGTCAATGGACGGCTTTAGCTTTAGTATGCCTCACAGCGCTCAAGACTCTCACGTGGGCACTTCTCTCCAAGGAAGGACACTGTGTACCAAAAAGCCTTCGGAGCACAGTCAAGGGCTACACAGCTCTGGGAACACCCCTCACTCTGCAGTTGGAGGGGCCGGGAACTAAGTTGTTCTCCTATGGCGAGCGTTCCACAGCTTGGAAACAGCCTCAGGAACGCGGTTCTCGGCAGCCTTTCTTTCCATGCGGGTCTGCCACGTTGAGGAAACCTACGCTGCCCTGAAAGAAACCGCCGGGGCTCCAATTCAGTTTGGGGACTCCTGCTCGACGGCCCTCTAAGTGATGCCGAAAACTAGACTTTAGGTCCAGCCCGAAAGAAAGTGGAGATTCACCCTGAGCATTCCTACGCATCTGGAACATCCAAAGTCACCTTAGGCCTCCTGAGGCCTTTTAGAGGATTATGCCATTCACCACAGGCAGAACACACTGCATCCACAAGTTTCATCGCAGAGGGCCGAACTGTGTTCCAAGGGTCTCCTTTGGGTTGTCAGGGAAGAGAGGTGCCTGTGCTGGGTGAGCCAGGTTGTAATTGAGAAGCCTGGAGAAAGGCAGCGTTTTCCCCATTTGGAAGGTAGGTAGTGGCGGCCTCCAGGCTGACTGAAAGACATTGCTGTTACCCGTCTGCCGGTCACTTGTAGGAATGCCTCAGTGAAGAAAGTGCGTTTTCTCCTACGAATCCAGGTGGTCTCCAGGGCCTTGCTAGGAGCTCATCCCACGCTTGCCCTAGCTAAAGTGCCAAGTGAACGTGACCCCGAGCCTCAAGGTAAGCACGAGTGTCTCCCAGCAGCAAAGTTTGGTGCGCAGCCATCTCCATGAACCCTGACTCCTCTACGGCTTTCCGTAGGCCTGAGAGAGTCGCGTATGAATTCCCTTCTGAGGGAGAGCGTGTGTGCTGGGAGTCCCCTTTGTGTTTTCCGAGCCACATGACACAGCACAGACGGTTGGGGTCAAGTCTTTCTATGCAGAGGGAAGGGCAATGAACTGCTTCTCGCTTGCATAGCTTGATTTCTACAGCTGTAAGGCAGCCCCAGGACAACGTTTCTGCCAGTATTACACTCAACGTGGCTCTCCCTCTGTGGAGGCCCCCTGAACTGCACGGAAAGAAACCCTGAGCCTAAAGTGCATCCTGGCAAGTCTTACCTGTCATCTCTCTGTTGTGACCAAGGTACACTGTAGGTCCAGCCTGACAGAAAATACAGGAAAACCGGTAAAATTGGGAGGCATTTGGACTCTCCGAAGTCACCTCGGCCTGACTTCGTCATTAAGCGGGTAACGCTGCTCATGGCATGCAAAGCACGCCGCGTCCAAACACGTGTGATCATAGAAAGGCCCAGTGTGGCTCAAAGTCTCCAGTCGTCAGTCCGACAGTGCCGGTAAATGCGCTGTGGGGTCACGTTGGAAACAGGAGCATGCGGGAGAAGCCCGACTTTCCCCCTTTGGAGAGCAACTTCGGTGCAGCTTCCAAGCTGCCTGAAAACCACACCAGCAGGACACTATTCACGCCACAGATGCCTCTGACGAGCAGTGAGATTTTCCAAAAGAAACCAGGTGCTTGCGACTCCTTCCTGGGCGCTCACCCCAGGGCACAGTGTAGCTAGAGTGCCAACTCAATGTGACCTCTAGTCTCGAGGTAAGGTGCACCTTTCCCCACGACCAGAGATAGGGGTGCACCACTTTGCAGGAAGTCTTCGTCAATGGACGGCTTTAGCTTTAGTATGCCTCACAGCGCTCAAGACTCTCACGTGGGCACTTCTCTCCAAGGAAGGACATTGTGTACCAAAAAGCCTTCGGAGCACAGTCAAGGGCTACACAGCTCTGGGAACACCCCTCACTCTGCAGTTGGAGGGGCCGGGAACTAAGTTGTTCTCCTATGGCGAGCGTTCCACAGCTTGGAAACAGCCTCAGGAACGCGGTTCTCGGCAGCCTTTCTTTCCATGCGGGTCTGCCACGTTGAGGAAACCTACGCTGCCCTGAAAGAAACCGCCGGGGCTCCAATTCAGTTTGGGGACTCCTGCTCGACGGCCCTCTAAGTGATGCCGAAAACTAGACTTTAGGTCCAGCCCGAAAGAAAGTGGAGATTCACCCTGAGCATTCCTACGCATCTGGAACATCCAAAGTCACCTTAGGCCTCCTGAGGCCTTTTAGAGGATTATGCCATTCACCACAGGCAGAACACACTGCATCCACAAGTTTCATCGCAGAGGGCCGAACTGTGTTCCAAGGGTCTCCTTTGGGTTGTCAGGGAAGAGAGGTGCCTGTGCTGGGTGAGCCAGGTTGTAATTGAGAAGCCTGGAGAAAGGCAGCGTTTTCCCCATTTGGAAGGTAGGTAGTGGCGGCCTCCAGGCTGACTGAAAGACATTGCTGTTACCCGTCTGCCGGTCACTTGTAGGAATGCCTCAGTGAAGAAAGTGCGTTTTCTCCTACGAATCCAGGTGGTCTCCAGGGCCTTGCTAGGAGCTCATCCCACGCTTGCCCTAGCTAAAGTGCCAAGTGAACGTGACCCCGAGCCTCAAGGTAAGCACGAGTGTCTCCCAGCAGCAAAGTTTGGTGCGCAGCCATCTCCATGAACCCTGACTCCTCTACGGCTTTCCGTAGGCCTGAGAGAGTCGCGTATGAATTCCCTTCTGAGGGAGAGCGTGTGTGCTGGGAGTCCCCTTTGTGTTTTCCGAGCCACATGACACAGCACAGACGGTTGGGGTCAAGTCTTTCTATGCAGAGGGAAGGGCAATGAACTGCTTCTCGCTTGCATAGCTTGATTTCTACAGCTGTAAGGCAGCCCCAGGACAACGTTTCTGCCAGTATTACACTCAACGTGGCTCTCCCTCTGTGGAGGCCCCCTGAACTGCACGGAAAGAAACCCTGAGCCTAAAGTGCATCCTGGCAAGTCTTACCTGTCATCTCTCTGTTGTGACCAAGGTACACTGTAGGTCCAGCCTGACAGAAAATACAGGAAAACCGGTAAAATTGGGAGGCATTTGGACTCTCCGAAGTCACCTCGGCCTGACTTCGTCATTAAGCGGGTAACGCTGCTCATGGCATGCAAAGCACGCCGCGTCCAAACACGTGTGATCATAGAAAGGCCCAGTGTGGCTCAAAGTCTCCAGTCGTCAGTCCGACAGTGCCGGTAAATGCGCTGTGGGGTCACGTTGGAAACAGGAGCATGCGGGAGAAGCCCGACTTTCCCCCTTTGGAGAGCAACTTCGGTGCAGCTTCCAAGCTGCCTGAAAACCACACCAGCAGGATACTATTCACGCCACAGATGCCTCTGACGAGCAGTGAGATTTTCCAAAAGAAACCAGGTGCTTGCGACTCCTTCCTGGGCGCTCACCCCAGGGCACAGTGTAGCTAGAGTGCCAACTCAATGTGACCTCTAGTCTCGAGGTAAGGTGCACCTTTCCCCACGACCAGAGATAGGGGTGCACCACTTTGCAGGAAGTCTTCGTCAATGGACGGCTTTAGCTTTAGTATGCCTCACAGCGCTCAAGACTCTCACGTGGGCACTTCTCTCCAAGGAAGGACACTGTGTACCAAAAAGCCTTCGGAGCACAGTCAAGGGCTACACAGCTCTGGGAACACCCCTCACTCTGCAGTTGGAGGGGCCGGGAACTAAGTTGTTCTCCTATGGCGAGCGTTCCACAGCTTGGAAACAGCCTCAGGAACGCGGTTCTCGGCAGCCTTTCTTTCCATGCGGGTCTGCCACGTTGAGGAAACCTACGCTGCCCTGAAAGAAACCGCCGGGGCTCCAATTCAGTTTGGGGACTCCTGCTCGACGGCCCTCTAAGTGATGCCGAAAACTAGACTTTAGGTCCAGCCCGAAAGAAAGTGGAGATTCACCCTGAGCATTCCTACGCATCTGGAACATCCAAAGTCACCTTAGGCCTCCTGAGGCCTTTTAGAGGATTATGCCATTCACCACAGGCAGAACACACTGCATCCACAAGTTTCATCGCAGAGGGCCGAACTGTGTTCCAAGGGTCTCCTTTGGGTTGTCAGGGAAGAGAGGTGCCTGTGCTGGGTGAGCCAGGTTGTAATTGAGAAGCCTGGAGAAAGGCAGCGTTTTCCCCATTTGGAAGGTAGGTAGTGGCGGCCTCCAGGCTGACTGAAAGACATTGCTGTTACCCGTCTGCCGGTCACTTGTAGGAATGCCTCAGTGAAGAAAGTGCGTTTTCTCCTACGAATCCAGGTGGTCTCCAGGGCCTTGCTAGGAGCTCATCCCACGCTTGCCCTAGCTAAAGTGCCAAGTGAACGTGACCCCGAGCCTCAAGGTAAGCACGAGTGTCTCCCAGCAGCAAAGTTTGGTGCGCAGCCATCTCCATGAACCCTGACTCCTCTACGGCTTTCCGTAGGCCTGAGAGAGTCGCGTATGAATTCCCTTCTGAGGGAGAGCGTGTGTGCTGGGAGTCCCCTTTGTGTTTTCCGAGCCACATGACACAGCACAGACGGTTGGGGTCAAGTCTTTCTATGCAGAGGGAAGGGCAATGAACTGCTTCTCGCTTGCATAGCTTGATTTCTACAGCTGTAAGGCAGCCCCAGGACAACGTTTCTGCCAGTATTACACTCAACGTGGCTCTCCCTCTGTGGAGGCCCCCTGAACTGCACGGAAAGAAACCCTGAGCCTAAAGTGCATCCTGGCAAGTCTTACCTGTCATCTCTCTGTTGTGACCAAGGTACACTGTAGGTCCAGCCTGACAGAAAATACAGGAAAACCGGTAAAATTGGGAGGCATTTGGACTCTCCGACGTCACCTCGGCCTGACTTCGTCATTAAGCGGGTAACGCTGCTCATGGCATGCAAAGCACGCCGCGTCCAAACACGTGTGATCATAGAAAGGCCCAGTGTGGCTCAAAGTCTCCAGTCGTCAGTCCGACAGTGCCGGTAAATGCGCTGTGGGGTCACGTTGGAAACAGGAGCATGCGGGAGAAGCCCGACTTTCCCCCTTTGGAGAGCAACTTCGGTGCAGCTTCCAAGCTGCCTGAAAACCACACCAGCAGGACACTATTCACGCCACAGATGCCTCTGACGAGCAGTGAGATTTTCCAAAAGAAACCAGGTGCTTGCGACTCCTTCCTGGGCGCTCACCCCAGGGCACAGTGTAGCTAGAGTGCCAACTCAATGTGACCTCTAGTCTCGAGGTAAGGTGCACCTTTCCCCACGACCAGAGATAGGGGTGCACCACTTTGCAGGAAGTCTTCGTCAATGGACGGCTTTAGCTTTAGTATGCCTCACAGCGCTCAAGACTCTCACGTGGGCACTTCTCTCCAAGGAAGGACACTGTGTACCAAAAAGCCTTCGGAGCACAGTCAAGGGCTACACAGCTCTGGGAACACCCCTCACTCTGCAGTTGGAGGGGCCGGGAACTAAGTTGTTCTCCTATGGCGAGCGTTCCACAGCTTGGAAACAGCCTCAGGAACGCGGTTCTCGGCAGCCTTTCTTTCCATGCGGGTCTGCCACGTTGAGGAAACCTACGCTGCCCTGAAAGAAACCGCCGGGGCTCCAATTCAGTTTGGGGACTCCTGCTCGACGGCCCTCTAAGTGATGCCGAAAACTAGACTTTAGGTCCAGCCCGAAAGAAAGTGGAGATTCACCCTGAGCATTCCTACGCATCTGGAACATCCAAAGTCACCTTAGGCCTCCTGAGGCCTTTTAGAGGATTATGCCATTCACCACAGGCAGAACACACTGCATCCACAAGTTTCATCGCAGAGGGCCGAACTGTGTTCCAAGGGTCTCCTTTGGGTTGTCAGGGAAGAGAGGTGCCTGTGCTGGGTGAGCCAGGTTGTAATTGAGAAGCCTGGAGAAAGGCAGCGTTTTCCCCATTTGGAAGGTAGGTAGTGGCGGCCTCCAGGCTGACTGAAAGACATTGCTGTTACCCGTCTGCCGGTCACTTGTAGGAATGCCTCAGTGAAGAAAGTGCGTTTTCTCCTACGAATCCAGGTGGTCTCCAGGGCCTTGCTAGGAGCTCATCCCACGCTTGCCCTAGCTAAAGTGCCAAGTGAACGTGACCCCGAGCCTCAAGGTAAGCACGAGTGTCTCCCAGCAGCAAAGTTTGGTGCGCAGCCATCTCCATGAACCCTGACTCCTCTACGGCTTTCCGTAGGCCTGAGAGAGTCGCGTATGAATTCCCTTCTGAGGGAGAGCGTGTGTGCTGGGAGTCCCCTTTGTGTTTTCCGAGCCACATGACACAGCACAGACGGTTGGGGTCAAGTCTTTCTATGCAGAGGGAAGGGCAATGAACTGCTTCTCGCTTGCATAGCTTGATTTCTACAGCTGTAAGGCAGCCCCAGGACAACGTTTCTGCCAGTATTACACTCAACGTGGCTCTCCCTCTGTGGAGGCCCCCTGAACTGCACGGAAAGAAACCCTGAGCCTAAAGTGCATCCTGGCAAGTCTTACCTGTCATCTCTCTGTTGTGACCAAGGTACACTGTAGGTCCAGCCTGACAGAAAATACAGGAAAACCGGTAAAATTGGGAGGCATTTGGACTCTCCGACGTCACCTCGGCCTGACTTCGTCATTAAGCGGGTAACGCTGCTCATGGCATGCAAAGCACGCCGCGTCCAAACACGTGTGATCATAGAAAGGCCCAGTGTGGCTCAAAGTCTCCAGTCGTCAGTCCGACAGTGCCGGTAAATGCGCTGTGGGGTCACGTTGGAAACAGGAGCATGCGGGAGAAGCCCGACTTTCCCCCTTTGGAGAGCAACTTCGGTGCAGCTTCCAAGCTGCCTGAAAACCACACCAGCAGGACACTATTCACGCCACAGATGCCTCTGACGAGCAGTGAGATTTTCCAAAAGAAACCAGGTGCTTGCGACTCCTTCCTGGGCGCTCACCCCAGGGCACAGTGTAGCTAGAGTGCCAACTCAATGTGACCTCTAGTCTCGAGGTAAGGTGCACCTTTCCCCACGACCAGAGATAGGGGTGCACCACTTTGCAGGAAGTCTTCGTCAATGGACGGCTTTAGCTTTAGTATGCCTCACAGCGCTCAAGACTCTCACGTGGGCACTTCTCTCCAAGGAAGGACACTGTGTACCAAAAAGCCTTCGGAGCACAGTCAAGGGCTACACAGCTCTGGGAACACCCCTCACTCTGCAGTTGGAGGGGCCGGGAACTAAGTTGTTCTCCTATGGCGAGCGTTCCACAGCTTGGAAACAGCCTCAGGAACGCGGTTCTCGGCAGCCTTTCTTTCCATGCGGGTCTGCCACGTTGAGGAAACCTACGCTGCCCTGAAAGAAACCGCCGGGGCTCCAATTCAGTTTGGGGACTCCTGCTCGACGGCCCTCTAAGTGATGCCGAAAACTAGACTTTAGGTCCAGCCCGAAAGAAAGTGGAGATTCACCCTGAGCATTCCTACGCATCTGGAACATCCAAAGTCACCTTAGGCCTCCTGAGGCCTTTTAGAGGATTATGCCATTCACCACAGGCAGAACACACTGCATCCACAAGTTTCATCGCAGAGGGCCGAACTGTGTTCCAAGGGTCTCCTTTGGGTTGTCAGGGAAGAGAGGTGCCTGTGCTGGGTGAGCCAGGTTGTAATTGAGAAGCCTGGAGAAAGGCAGCGTTTTCCCCATTTGGAAGGTAGGTAGTGGCGGCCTCCAGGCTGACTGAAAGACATTGCTGTTACCCGTCTGCCGGTCACTTGTAGGAATGCCTCAGTGAAGAAAGTGCGTTTTCTCCTACGAATCCAGGTGGTCTCCAGGGCCTTGCTAGGAGCTCATCCCACGCTTGCCCTAGCTAAAGTGCCAAGTGAACGTGACCCCGAGCCTCAAGGTAAGCACGAGTGTCTCCCAGCAGCAAAGTTTGGTGCGCAGCCATCTCCATGAACCCTGACTCCTCTACGGCTTTCCGTAGGCCTGAGAGAGTCGCGTATGAATTCCCTTCTGAGGGAGAGCGTGTGTGCTGGGAGTCCCCTTTGTGTTTTCCGAGCCACATGACACAGCACAGACGGTTGGGGTCAAGTCTTTCTATGCAGAGGGAAGGGCAATGAACTGCTTCTCGCTTGCATAGCTTGATTTCTACAGCTGTAAGGCAGCCCCAGGACAACGTTTCTGCCAGTATTACACTCAACGTGGCTCTCCCTCTGTGGAGGCCCCCTGAACTGCACGGAAAGAAACCCTGAGCCTAAAGTGCATCCTGGCAAGTCTTACCTGTCATCTCTCTGTTGTGACCAAGGTACACTGTAGGTCCAGCCTGACAGAAAATACAGGAAAACCGGTAAAATTGGGAGGCATTTGGACTCTCCGACGTCACCTCGGCCTGACTTCGTCATTAAGCGGGTAACGCTGCTCATGGCATGCAAAGCACGCCGCGTCCAAACACGTGTGATCATAGAAAGGCCCAGTGTGGCTCAAAGTCTCCAGTCGTCAGTCCGACAGTGCCGGTAAATGCGCTGTGGGGTCACGTTGGAAACAGGAGCATGCGGGAGAAGCCCGACTTTCCCCCTTTGGAGAGCAACTTCGGTGCAGCTTCCAAGCTGCCTGAAAACCACACCAGCAGGACACTATTCACGCCACAGATGCCTCTGACGAGCAGTGAGATTTTCCAAAAGAAACCAGGTGCTTGCGACTCCTTCCTGGGCGCTCACCCCAGGGCACAGTGTAGCTAGAGTGCCAACTCAATGTGACCTCTAGTCTCGAGGTAAGGTGCACCTTTCCCCACGACCAGAGATAGGGGTGCACCACTTTGCAGGAAGTCTTCGTCAATGGACGGCTTTAGCTTTAGTATGCCTCACAGCGCTCAAGACTCTCACGTGGGCACTTCTCTCCAAGGAAGGACACTGTGTACCAAAAAGCCTTCGGAGCACAGTCAAGGGCTACACAGCTCTGGGAACACCCCTCACTCTGCAGTTGGAGGGGCCGGGAACTAAGTTGTTCTCCTATGGCGAGCGTTCCACAGCTTGGAAACAGCCTCAGGAACGCGGTTCTCGGCAGCCTTTCTTTCCATGCGGGTCTGCCACGTTGAGGAAACCTACGCTGCCCTGAAAGAAACCGCCGGGGCTCCAATTCAGTTTGGGGACTCCTGCTCGACGGCCCTCTAAGTGATGCCGAAAACTAGACTTTAGGTCCAGCCCGAAAGAAAGTGGAGATTCACCCTGAGCATTCCTACGCATCTGGAACATCCAAAGTCACCTTAGGCCTCCTGAGGCCTTTTAGAGGATTATGCCATTCACCACAGGCAGAACACACTGCATCCACAAGTTTCATCGCAGAGGGCCGAACTGTGTTCCAAGGGTCTCCTTTGGGTTGTCAGGGAAGAGAGGTGCCTGTGCTGGGTGAGCCAGGTTGTAATTGAGAAGCCTGGAGAAAGGCAGCGTTTTCCCCATTTGGAAGGTAGGTAGTGGCGGCCTCCAGGCTGACTGAAAGACATTGCTGTTACCCGTCTGCCGGTCACTTGTAGGAATGCCTCAGTGAAGAAAGTGCGTTTTCTCCTACGAATCCAGGTGGTCTCCAGGGCCTTGCTAGGAGCTCATCCCACGCTTGCCCTAGCTAAAGTGCCAAGTGAACGTGACCCCGAGCCTCAAGGTAAGCACGAGTGTCTCCCAGCAGCAAAGTTTGGTGCGCAGCCATCTCCATGAACCCTGACTCCTCTACGGCTTTCCGTAGGCCTGAGAGAGTCGCGTATGAATTCCCTTCTGAGGGAGAGCGTGTGTGCTGGGAGTCCCCTTTGTGTTTTCCGAGCCACATGACACAGCACAGACGGTTGGGGTCAAGTCTTTCTATGCAGAGGGAAGGGCAATGAACTGCTTCTCGCTTGCATAGCTTGATTTCTACAGCTGTAAGGCAGCCCCAGGACAACGTTTCTGCCAGTATTACACTCAACGTGGCTCTCCCTCTGTGGAGGCCCCCTGAACTGCACGGAAAGAAACCCTGAGCCTAAAGTGCATCCTGGCAAGTCTTACCTGTCATCTCTCTGTTGTGACCAAGGTACACTGTAGGTCCAGCCTGACAGAAAATACAGGAAAACCGGTAAAATTGGGAGGCATTTGGACTCTCCGACGTCACCTCGGCCTGACTTCGTCATTAAGCGGGTAACGCTGCTCATGGCATGCAAAGCACGCCGCGTCCAAACACGTGTGATCATAGAAAGGCCCAGTGTGGCTCAAAGTCTCCAGTCGTCAGTCCGACAGTGCCGGTAAATGCGCTGTGGGGTCACGTTGGAAACAGGAGCATGCGGGAGAAGCCCGACTTTCCCCCTTTGGAGAGCAACTTCGGTGCAGCTTCCAAGCTGCCTGAAAACCACACCAGCAGGACACTATTCACGCCACAGATGCCTCTGACGAGCAGTGAGATTTTCCAAAAGAAACCAGGTGCTTGCGACTCCTTCCTGGGCGCTCACCCCAGGGCACAGTGTAGCTAGAGTGCCAACTCAATGTGACCTCTAGTCTCGAGGTAAGGTGCACCTTTCCCCACGACCAGAGATAGGGGTGCACCACTTTGCAGGAAGTCTTCGTCAATGGACGGCTTTAGCTTTAGTATGCCTCACAGCGCTCAAGACTCTCACGTGGGCACTTCTCTCCAAGGAAGGACACTGTGTACCAAAAAGCCTTCGGAGCACAGTCAAGGGCTACACAGCTCTGGGAACACCCCTCACTCTGCAGTTGGAGGGGCCGGGAACTAAGTTGTTCTCCTATGGCGAGCGTTCCACAGCTTGGAAACAGCCTCAGGAACGCGGTTCTCGGCAGCCTTTCTTTCCATGCGGGTCTGCCACGTTGAGGAAACCTACGCTGCCCTGAAAGAAACCGCCGGGGCTCCAATTCAGTTTGGGGACTCCTGCTCGACGGCCCTCTAAGTGATGCCGAAAACTAGACTTTAGGTCCAGCCCGAAAGAAAGTGGAGATTCACCCTGAGCATTCCTACGCATCTGGAACATCCAAAGTCACCTTAGGCCTCCTGAGGCCTTTTAGAGGATTATGCCATTCACCACAGGCAGAACACACTGCATCCACAAGTTTCATCGCAGAGGGCCGAACTGTGTTCCAAGGGTCTCCTTTGGGTTGTCAGGGAAGAGAGGTGCCTGTGCTGGGTGAGCCAGGTTGTAATTGAGAAGCCTGGAGAAAGGCAGCGTTTTCCCCATTTGGAAGGTAGGTAGTGGCGGCCTCCAGGCTGACTGAAAGACATTGCTGTTACCCGTCTGCCGGTCACTTGTAGGAATGCCTCAGTGAAGAAAGTGCGTTTTCTCCTACGAATCCAGGTGGTCTCCAGGGCCTTGCTAGGAGCTCATCCCACGCTTGCCCTAGCTAAAGTGCCAAGTGAACGTGACCCCGAGCCTCAAGGTAAGCACGAGTGTCTCCCAGCAGCAAAGTTTGGTGCGCAGCCATCTCCATGAACCCTGACTCCTCTACGGCTTTCCGTAGGCCTGAGAGAGTCGCGTATGAATTCCCTTCTGAGGGAGAGCGTGTGTGCTGGGAGTCCCCTTTGTGTTTTCCGAGCCACATGACACAGCACAGACGGTTGGGGTCAAGTCTTTCTATGCAGAGGGAAGGGCAATGAACTGCTTCTCGCTTGCATAGCTTGATTTCTACAGCTGTAAGGCAGCCCCAGGACAACGTTTCTGCCAGTATTACACTCAACGTGGCTCTCCCTCTGTGGAGGCCCCCTGAACTGCACGGAAAGAAACCCTGAGCCTAAAGTGCATCCTGGCAAGTCTTACCTGTCATCTCTCTGTTGTGACCAAGGTACACTGTAGGTCCAGCCTGACAGAAAATACAGGAAAACCGGTAAAATTGGGAGGCATTTGGACTCTCCGACGTCACCTCGGCCTGACTTCGTCATTAAGCGGGTAACGCTGCTCATGGCATGCAAAGCACGCCGCGTCCAAACACGTGTGATCATAGAAAGGCCCAGTGTGGCTCAAAGTCTCCAGTCGTCAGTCCGACAGTGCCGGTAAATGCGCTGTGGGGTCACGTTGGAAACAGGAGCATGCGGGAGAAGCCCGACTTTCCCCCTTTGGAGAGCAACTTCGGTGCAGCTTCCAAGCTGCCTGAAAACCACACCAGCAGGACACTATTCACGCCACAGATGCCTCTGACGAGCAGTGAGATTTTCCAAAAGAAACCAGGTGCTTGCGACTCCTTCCTGGGCGCTCACCCCAGGGCACAGTGTAGCTAGAGTGCCAACTCAATGTGACCTCTAGTCTCGAGGTAAGGTGCACCTTTCCCCACGACCAGAGATAGGGGTGCACCACTTTGCAGGAAGTCTTCGTCAATGGACGGCTTTAGCTTTAGTATGCCTCACAGCGCTCAAGACTCTCACGTGGGCACTTCTCTCCAAGGAAGGACACTGTGTACCAAAAAGCCTTCGGAGCACAGTCAAGGGCTACACAGCTCTGGGAACACCCCTCACTCTGCAGTTGGAGGGGCCGGGAACTAAGTTGTTCTCCTATGGCGAGCGTTCCACAGCTTGGAAACAGCCTCAGGAACGCGGTTCTCGGCAGCCTTTCTTTCCATGCGGGTCTGCCACGTTGAGGAAACCTACGCTGCCCTGAAAGAAACCGCCGGGGCTCCAATTCAGTTTGGGGACTCCTGCTCGACGGCCCTCTAAGTGATGCCGAAAACTAGACTTTAGGTCCAGCCCGAAAGAAAGTGGAGATTCACCCTGAGCATTCCTACGCATCTGGAACATCCAAAGTCACCTTAGGCCTCCTGAGGCCTTTTAGAGGATTATGCCATTCACCACAGGCAGAACACACTGCATCCACAAGTTTCATCGCAGAGGGCCGAACTGTGTTCCAAGGGTCTCCTTTGGGTTGTCAGGGAAGAGAGGTGCCTGTGCTGGGTGAGCCAGGTTGTAATTGAGAAGCCTGGAGAAAGGCAGCGTTTTCCCCATTTGGAAGGTAGGTAGTGGCGGCCTCCAGGCTGACTGAAAGACATTGCTGTTACCCGTCTGCCGGTCACTTGTAGGAATGCCTCAGTGAAGAAAGTGCGTTTTCTCCTACGAATCCAGGTGGTCTCCAGGGCCTTGCTAGGAGCTCATCCCACGCTTGCCCTAGCTAAAGTGCCAAGTGAACGTGACCCCGAGCCTCAAGGTAAGCACGAGTGTCTCCCAGCAGCAAAGTTTGGTGCGCAGCCATCTCCATGAACCCTGACTCCTCTACGGCTTTCCGTAGGCCTGAGAGAGTCGCGTATGAATTCCCTTCTGAGGGAGAGCGTGTGTGCTGGGAGTCCCCTTTGTGTTTTCCGAGCCACATGACACAGCACAGACGGTTGGGGTCAAGTCTTTCTATGCAGAGGGAAGGGCAATGAACTGCTTCTCGCTTGCATAGCTTGATTTCTACAGCTGTAAGGCAGCCCCAGGACAACGTTTCTGCCAGTATTACACTCAACGTGGCTCTCCCTCTGTGGAGGCCCCCTGAACTGCACGGAAAGAAACCCTGAGCCTAAAGTGCATCCTGGCAAGTCTTACCTGTCATCTCTCTGTTGTGACCAAGGTACACTGTAGGTCCAGCCTGACAGAAAATACAGGAAAACCGGTAAAATTGGGAGGCATTTGGACTCTCCGACGTCACCTCGGCCTGACTTCGTCATTAAGCGGGTAACGCTGCTCATGGCATGCAAAGCACGCCGCGTCCAAACACGTGTGATCATAGAAAGGCCCAGTGTGGCTCAAAGTCTCCAGTCGTCAGTCCGACAGTGCCGGTAAATGCGCTGTGGGGTCACGTTGGAAACAGGAGCATGCGGGAGAAGCCCGACTTTCCCCCTTTGGAGAGCAACTTCGGTGCAGCTTCCAAGCTGCCTGAAAACCACACCAGCAGGACACTATTCACGCCACAGATGCCTCTGACGAGCAGTGAGATTTTCCAAAAGAAACCAGGTGCTTGCGACTCCTTCCTGGGCGCTCACCCCAGGGCACAGTGTAGCTAGAGTGCCAACTCAATGTGACCTCTAGTCTCGAGGTAAGGTGCACCTTTCCCCACGACCAGAGATAGGGGTGCACCACTTTGCAGGAAGTCTTCGTCAATGGACGGCTTTAGCTTTAGTATGCCTCACAGCGCTCAAGACTCTCACGTGGGCACTTCTCTCCAAGGAAGGACACTGTGTACCAAAAAGCCTTCGGAGCACAGTCAAGGGCTACACAGCTCTGGGAACACCCCTCACTCTGCAGTTGGAGGGGCCGGGAACTAAGTTGTTCTCCTATGGCGAGCGTTCCACAGCTTGGAAACAGCCTCAGGAACGCGGTTCTCGGCAGCCTTTCTTTCCATGCGGGTCTGCCACGTTGAGGAAACCTACGCTGCCCTGAAAGAAACCGCCGGGGCTCCAATTCAGTTTGGGGACTCCTGCTCGACGGCCCTCTAAGTGATGCCGAAAACTAGACTTTAGGTCCAGCCCGAAAGAAAGTGGAGATTCACCCTGAGCATTCCTACGCACCTGGAACATCCAAAGTCACCTTAGGCCTCCTGAGGCCTTTTAGAGGATTATGCCATTCACCACAGGCAGAACACACTGCATCCACAAGTTTCATCGCAGAGGGCCGAACTGTGTTCCAAGGGTCTCCTTTGGGTTGTCAGGGAAGAGAGGTGCATGTGCTGGGTGAGCCAGGTTGTAATTGAGAAGACTGGAGAAAGGCAGCGTTTTCCCCATTTGGAAGGTAGGTAGTGGCGGCCTCCAGGCTGACTGAAAGACATTGCTGTTACCCGTCTGCCGGTCACTTGTAGGAATGCCTCAGTGAAGAAAGTGCGTTTTCTCCTACGAATCCAGGTGGTCTCCAGGGCCTTGCTAGGAGCTCATCCCACGCTTGCCCTAGCTAAAGTGCCAAGTGAACGTGACCCCGAGCCTCAAGGTAAGCACGAGTGTCTCCCAGCAGCAAAGTTTGGTGCGCAGCCATCTCCATGAACCCTGACTCCTCTACGGCTTTCCGTAGGCCTGAGAGAGTCGCGTATGAATTCCCTTCTGAGGGAGAGCGTGTGTGCTGGGAGTCCCCTTTGTGTTTTCCGAGCCACATGACACAGCACAGACGGTTGGGGTCAAGTCTTTCTATGCAGAGGGAAGGGCAATGAACTGCTTCTCGCTTGCATAGCTTGATTTCTACAGCTGTAAGGCAGCCCCAGGACAACGTTTCTGCCAGTATTACACTCAACGTGGCTCTCCCTCTGTGGAGGCCCCCTGAACTGCACGGAAAGAAACCCTGAGCCTAAAGTGCATCCTGGCAAGTCTTACCTGTCATCTCTCTGTTGTGACCAAGGTACACTGTAGGTCCAGCCTGACAGAAAATACAGGAAAACCGGTAAAATTGGGAGGCATTTGGACTCTCCGACGTCACCTCGGCCTGACTTCGTCATTAAGCGGGTAACGCTGCTCATGGCATGCAAAGCACGCCACGTCCAAACACGTGTGATCATAGAAAGGCCCAGTGTGGCTCAAAGTCTCCAGTCGTCAGTCCGACAGTGCCGGTAAATGCGCTGTGGGGTCACGTTGGAAACAGGAGCATGCGGGAGAAGCCCGACTTTCCCCCTTTGGAGAGCAACTTCGGTGCAGCTTCCAAGCTGCCTGAAAACCACACCAGCAGGACACTATTCACGCCACAGATGCCTCTGACGAGCAGTGAGATTTTCCAAAAGAAACCAGGTGCTTGCGACTCCTTCCTGGGCGCTCACCCCAGGGCACAGTGTAGCTAGAGTGCCAACTCAATGTGACCTCTAGTCTCGAGGTAAGGTGCACCTTTCCCCACGACCAGAGATAGGGGTGCACCACTTTGCAGGAAGTCTTCGTCAATGGACGGCTTTAGCTTTAGTATGCCTCACAGCGCTCAAGACTCTCACGTGGGCACTTCTCTCCAAGGAAGGACACTGTGTACCAAAAAGCCTTCGGAGCACAGTCAAGGGCTACACAGCTCTGGGAACACCCCTCACTCTGCAGTTGGAGGGGCCGGGAACTAAGTTGTTCTCCTATGGCGAGCGTTCCACAGCTTGGAAACAGCCTCAGGAACGCGGTTCTCGGCAGCCTTTCTTTCCATGCGGGTCTGCCACGTTGAGGAAACCTACGCTGCCCTGAAAGAAACCGCCGGGGCTCCAATTCAGTTTGGGGACTCCTGCTCGACGGCCCTCTAAGTGATGCCGAAAACTAGACTTTAGGTCCAGCCCGAAAGAAAGTGGAGACTCACCCTGAGCATTCCTACGCATCTGGAACATCCAAAGTCACCTTAGGCCTCCTGAGGCCTTTTAGAGGATTATGCCATTCACCACAGGCAGAACACACTGCATCCACAAGTTTCATCGCAGAGGGCCGAACTGTGTTCCAAGGGTCTCCTTTGGGTTGTCAGGGAAGAGAGGTGCCTGTGCTGGGTGAGCCAGGTTGTAATTGAGAAGCCTGGAGGAAGGCAGCGTTTTCCCCATTTGGAAGGTAGGTAGTGGCGGCCTCCAGGCTGACTGAAAGACATTGCTGTTACCCGTCTGCCGGTCACTTGTAGGAATGCCTCAGTGAAGAAAGTGCGTTTTCTCCTACGAATCCAGGTGGTCTCCAGGGCCTTGCTAGGAGCTCATCCCACGCTTGCCCTAGCTAAAGTGCCAAGTGAACGTGACCCCGAGCCTCAAGGTAAGCACGAGTGTCTCCCAGCAGCAAAGTTTGGTGCGCAGCCATCTCCATGAACCCTGACTCCTCTACGGCTTTCCGTAGGCCTGAGAGAGTCGCGTATGAATTCCCTTCTGAGGGAGAGCGTGTGTGCTGGGAGTCCCCTTTGTGTTTTCCGAGCCACATGACACAGCACAGACGGTTGGGGTCAAGTCTTTCTATGCAGAGGGAAGGGCAATGAACTGCTTCTCGCTTGCATAGCTTGATTTCTACAGCTGTAAGGCAGCCCCAGGACAACGTTTCTGCCAGTATTACACTCAACGTGGCTCTCCCTCTGTGGAGGCCCCCTGAACTGCACGGAAAGAAACCCTGAGCCTAAAGTGCATCCTGGCAAGTCTTACCTGTCATCTCTCTGTTGTGACCAAGGTACACTGTAGGTCCAGCCTGACAGAAAATACAGGAAAACCGGTAAAATTGGGAGGCATTTGGACTCTCCGACGTCACCTCGGCCTGACTTCGTCATTAAGCGGGTAACGCTGCTCATGGCATGCAAAGCACGCCGCGTCCAAACACGTGTGATCATAGAAAGGCCCAGTGTGGCTCAAAGTCTCCAGTCGTCAGTCCGACAGTGCCGGTAAATGCGCTGTGGGGTCACGTTGGAAACAGGAGCATGCGGGAGAAGCCCGACTTTCCCCCTTTGGAGAGCAACTTCGGTGCAGCTTCCAAGCTGCCTGAAAACCACACCAGCAGGACACTATTCACGCCACAGATGCCTCTGACGAGCAGTGAGATTTTCCAAAAGAAACCAGGTGCTTGCGACTCCTTCCTGGGCGCTCACCCCAGGGCACAGTGTAGCTAGAGTGCCAACTCAATGTGACCTCTAGTCTCGAGGTAAGGTGCACCTTTCCCCACGACCAGAGATAGGGGTGCACCACTTTGCAGGAAGTCTTCGTCAATGGACGGCTTTAGCTTTAGTATGCCTCACAGCGCTCAAGACTCTCACGTGGGCACTTCTCTCCAAGGAAGGACACTGTGTACCAAAAAGCCTTCGGAGCACAGTCAAGGGCTACACAGCTCTGGGAACACCCCTCACTCTGCAGTTGGAGGGGCCGGGAACTAAGTTGTTCTCCTATGGCGAGCGTTCCACAGCTTGGAAACAGCCTCAGGAACGCGGTTCTCGGCAGCCTTTCTTTCCATGCGGGTCTGCCACGTTGAGGAAACCTACGCTGCCCTGAAAGAAACCGCCGGGGCTCCAATTCAGTTTGGGGACTCCTGCTCGACGGCCCTCTAAGTGATGCCGAAAACTAGACTTTAGGTCCAGCCCGAAAGAAAGTGGAGACTCACCCTGAGCATTCCTACGCACCTGGAACATCCAAAGTCACCTTAGGCCTCCTGAGGCCTTTTAGAGGATTATGCCATTCACCACAGGCAGAACACACTGCATCCACAAGTTTCATCGCAGAGGGCCGAACTGTGTTCCAAGGGTCTCCTTTGGGTTGTCAGGGAAGAGAGGTGCCTGTGCTGGGTGAGCCAGGTTGTAATTGAGAAGCCTGGAGGAAGGCAGCGTTTTCCCCATTTGGAAGGTAGGTAGTGGCGGCCTCCAGGCTGACTGAAAGACATTGCTGTTACCCGTCTGCCGGTCACTTGTAGGAATGCCTCAGTGAAGAAAGTGCGTTTTCTCCTACGAATCCAGGTGGTCTCCAGGGCCTTGCTAGGAGCTCATCCCACGCTTGCCCTAGCTAAAGTGCCAAGTGAACGTGACCCCGAGCCTCAAGGTAAGCACGAGTGTCTCCCAGCAGCAAAGTTTGGTGCGCAGCCATCTCCATGAACCCTGACTCCTCTACGGCTTTCCGTAGGCCTGAGAGAGTCGCGTATGAATTCCCTTCTGAGGGAGAGCGTGTGTGCTGGGAGTCCCCTTTGTGTTTTCCGAGCCACATGACACAGCACAGACGGTTGGGGTCAAGTCTTTCTATGCAGAGGGAAGGGCAATGAACTGCTTCTCGCTTGCATAGCTTGATTTCTACAGCTGTAAGGCAGCCCCAGGACAACGTTTCTGCCAGTATTACACTCAACGTGGCTCTCCCTCTGTGGAGGCCCCCTGAACTGCACGGAAAGAAACCCTGAGCCTAAAGTGCATCCTGGCAAGTCTTACCTGTCATCTCTCTGTTGTGACCAAGGTACACTGTAGGTCCAGCCTGACAGAAAATACAGGAAAACCGGTAAAATTGGGAGGCATTTGGACTCTCCGAAGTCACCTCGGCCTGACTTCGTCATTAAGCGGGTAACGCTGCTCATGGCATGCAAAGCACGCCGCGTCCAAACACGTGTGATCATAGAAAGGCCCAGTGTGGCTCAAAGTCTCCAGTCGTCAGTCCGACAGTGCCGGTAAATGCGCTGTGGGGTCACGTTGGAAACAGGAGCATGCGGGAGAAGCCCGACTTTCCCCCTTTGGAGAGCAACTTCGGTGCAGCTTCCAAGCTGCCTGAAAACCACACCAGCAGGACACTATTCACGCCACAGATGCCTCTGACGAGCAGTGAGATTTTCCAAAAGAAACCAGGTGCTTGCGACTCCTTCCTGGGCGCTCACCCCAGGGCACAGTGTAGCTAGAGTGCCAACTCAATGTGACCTCTAGTCTCGAGGTAAGGTGCACCTTTCCCCACGACCAGAGATAGGGGTGCACCACTTTGCAGGAAGTCTTCGTCAATGGACGGCTTTAGCTTTAGTATGCCTCACAGCGCTCAAGACTCTCACGTGGGCACTTCTCTCCAAGGAAGGACACTGTGTACCAAAAAGCCTTCGGAGCACAGTCAAGGGCTACACAGCTCTGGGAACACCCCTCACTCTGCAGTTGGAGGGGCCGGGAACTAAGTTGTTCTCCTATGGCGAGCGTTCCACAGCTTGGAAACAGCCTCAGGAACGCGGTTCTCGGCAGCCTTTCTTTCCATGCGGGTCTGCCACGTTGAGGAAACCTACGCTGCCCTGAAAGAAACCGCCGGGGCTCCAATTCAGTTTGGGGACTCCTGCTCGACGGCCCTCTAAGTGATGCCGAAAACTAGACTTTAGGTCCAGCCCGAAAGAAAGTGGAGACTCACCCTGAGCATTCCTACGCACCTGGAACATCCAAAGTCACCTTAGGCCTCCTGAGGCCTTTTAGAGGATTATGCCATTCACCACAGGCAGAACACACTGCATCCACAAGTTTCATCGCAGAGGGCCGAACTGTGTTCCAAGGGTCTCCTTTGGGTTGTCAGGGAAGAGAGGTGCCTGTGCTGGGTGAGCCAGGTTGTAATTGAGAAGCCTGGAGGAAGGCAGCGTTTTCCCCATTTGGAAGGTAGGTAGTGGCGGCCTCCAGGCTGACTGAAAGACATTGCTGTTACCCGTCTGCCGGTCACTTGTAGGAATGCCTCAGTGAAGAAAGTGCGTTTTCTCCTACGAATCCAGGTGGTCTCCAGGGCCTTGCTAGGAGCTCATCCCACGCTTGCCCTAGCTAAAGTGCCAAGTGAACGTGACCCCGAGCCTCAAGGTAAGCACGAGTGTCTCCCAGCAGCAAAGTTTGGTGCGCAGCCATCTCCATGAACCCTGACTCCTCTACGGCTTTCCGTAGGCCTGAGAGAGTCGCGTATGAATTCCCTTCTGAGGGAGAGCGTGTGTGCTGGGAGTCCCCTTTGTGTTTTCCGAGCCACATGACACAGCACAGACGGTTGGGGTCAAGTCTTTCTATGCAGAGGGAAGGGCAATGAACTGCTTCTCGCTTGCATAGCTTGATTTCTACAGCTGTAAGGCAGCCCCAGGACAACGTTTCTGCCAGTATTACACTCAACGTGGCTCTCCCTCTGTGGAGGCCCCCTGAACTGCACGGAAAGAAACCCTGAGCCTAAAGTGCATCCTGGCAAGTCTTACCTGTCATCTCTCTGTTGTGACCAAGGTACACTGTAGGTCCAGCCTGACAGAAAATACAGGAAAACCGGTAAAATTGGGAGGCATTTGGACTCTCCGAAGTCACCTCGGCCTGACTTCGTCATTAAGCGGGTAACGCTGCTCATGGCATGCAAAGCACGCCGCGTCCAAACACGTGTGATCATAGAAAGGCCCAGTGTGGCTCAAAGTCTCCAGTCGTCAGTCCGACAGTGCCGGTAAATGCGCTGTGGGGTCACGTTGGAAACAGGAGCATGCGGGAGAAGCCCGACTTTCCCCCTTTGGAGAGCAACTTCGGTGCAGCTTCCAAGCTGCCTGAAAACCACACCAGCAGGACACTATTCACGCCACAGATGCCTCTGACGAGCAGTGAGATTTTCCAAAAGAAACCAGGTGCTTGCGACTCCTTCCTGGGCGCTCACCCCAGGGCACAGTGTAGCTAGAGTGCCAACTCAATGTGACCTCTAGTCTCGAGGTAAGGTGCACCTTTCCCCACGACCAGAGATAGGGGTGCACCACTTTGCAGGAAGTCTTCGTCAATGGACGGCTTTAGCTTTAGTATGCCTCACAGCGCTCAAGACTCTCACGTGGGCACTTCTCTCCAAGGAAGGACACTGTGTACCAAAAAGCCTTCGGAGCACAGTCAAGGGCTACACAGCTCTGGGAACACCCCTCACTCTGCAGTTGGAGGGGCCGGGAACTAAGTTGTTCTCCTATGGCGAGCGTTCCACAGCTTGGAAACAGCCTCAGGAACGCGGTTCTCGGCAGCCTTTCTTTCCATGCGGGTCTGCCACGTTGAGGAAACCTACGCTGCCCTGAAAGAAACCGCCGGGGCTCCAATTCAGTTTGGGGACTCCTGCTCGACGGCCCTCTAAGTGATGCCGAAAACTAGACTTTAGGTCCAGCCCGAAAGAAAGTGGAGACTCACCCTGAGCATTCCTACGCATCTGGAACATCCAAAGTCACCTTAGGCCTCCTGAGGCCTTTTAGAGGATTATGCCATTCACCACAGGCAGAACACACTGCATCCACAAGTTTCATCGCAGAGGGCCGAACTGTGTTCCAAGGGTCTCCTTTGGGTTGTCAGGGAAGAGAGGTGCCTGTGCTGGGTGAGCCAGGTTGTAATTGAGAAGCCTGGAGGAAGGCAGCGTTTTCCCCATTTGGAAGGTAGGTAGTGGCGGCCTCCAGGCTGACTGAAAGACATTGCTGTTACCCGTCTGCCGGTCACTTGTAGGAATGCCTCAGTGAAGAAAGTGCGTTTTCTCCTACGAATCCAGGTGGTCTCCAGGGCCTTGCTAGGAGCTCATCCCACGCTTGCCCTAGCTAAAGTGCCAAGTGAACGTGACCCCGAGCCTCAAGGTAAGCACGAGTGTCTCCCAGCAGCAAAGTTTGGTGCGCAGCCATCTCCATGAACCCTGACTCCTCTACGGCTTTCCGTAGGCCTGAGAGAGTCGCGTATGAATTCCCTTCTGAGGGAGAGCGTGTGTGCTGGGAGTCCCCTTTGTGTTTTCCGAGCCACATGACACAGCACAGACGGTTGGGGTCAAGTCTTTCTATGCAGAGGGAAGGGCAATGAACTGCTTCTCGCTTGCATAGCTTGATTTCTACAGCTGTAAGGCAGCCCCAGGACAACGTTTCTGCCAGTATTACACTCAACGTGGCTCTCCCTCTGTGGAGGCCCCCTGAACTGCACGGAAAGAAACCCTGAGCCTAAAGTGCATCCTGGCAAGTCTTACCTGTCATCTCTCTGTTGTGACCAAGGTACACTGTAGGTCCAGCCTGACAGAAAATACAGGAAAACCGGTAAAATTGGGAGGCATTTGGACTCTCCGACGTCACCTCGGCCTGACTTCGTCATTAAGCGGGTAACGCTGCTCATGGCATGCAAAGCACGCCGCGTCCAAACACGTGTGATCATAGAAAGGCCCAGTGTGGCTCAAAGTCTCCAGTCGTCAGTCCGACAGTGCCGGTAAATGCGCTGTGGGGTCACGTTGGAAACAGGAGCATGCGGGAGAAGCCCGACTTTCCCCCTTTGGAGAGCAACTTCGGTGCAGCTTCCAAGCTGCCTGAAAACCACACCAGCAGGACACTATTCACGCCACAGATGCCTCTGACGAGCAGTGAGATTTTCCAAAAGAAACCAGGTGCTTGCGACTCCTTCCTGGGCGCTCACCCCAGGGCACAGTGTAGCTAGAGTGCCAACTCAATGTGACCTCTAGTCTCGAGGTAAGGTGCACCTTTCCCCACGACCAGAGATAGGGGTGCACCACTTTGCAGGAAGTCTTCGTCAATGGACGGCTTTAGCTTTAGTATGCCTCACAGCGCTCAAGACTCTCACGTGGGCACTTCTCTCCAAGGAAGGACACTGTGTACCAAAAAGCCTTCGGAGCACAGTCAAGGGCTACACAGCTCTGGGAACACCCCTCACTCTGCAGTTGGAGGGGCCGGGAACTAAGTTGTTCTCCTATGGCGAGCGTTCCACAGCTTGGAAACAGCCTCAGGAACGCGGTTCTCGGCAGCCTTTCTTTCCATGCGGGTCTGCCACGTTGAGGAAACCTACGCTGCCCTGAAAGAAACCGCCGGGGCTCCAATTCAGTTTGGGGACTCCTGCTCGACGGCCCTCTAAGTGATGCCGAAAACTAGACTTTAGGTCCAGCCCGAAAGAAAGTGGAGACTCACCCTGAGCATTCCTACGCATCTGGAACATCCAAAGTCACCTTAGGCCTCCTGAGGCCTTTTAGAGGATTATGCCATTCACCACAGGCAGAACACACTGCATCCACAAGTTTCATCGCAGAGGGCCGAACTGTGTTCCAAGGGTCTCCTTTGGGTTGTCAGGGAAGAGAGGTGCCTGTGCTGGGTGAGCCAGGTTGTAATTGAGAAGCCTGGAGGAAGGCAGCGTTTTCCCCATTTGGAAGGTAGGTAGTGGCGGCCTCCAGGCTGACTGAAAGACATTGCTGTTACCCGTCTGCCGGTCACTTGTAGGAATGCCTCAGTGAAGAAAGTGCGTTTTCTCCTACGAATCCAGGTGGTCTCCAGGGCCTTGCTAGGAGCTCATCCCACGCTTGCCCTAGCTAAAGTGCCAAGTGAACGTGACCCCGAGCCTCAAGGTAAGCACGAGTGTCTCCCAGCAGCAAAGTTTGGTGCGCAGCCATCTCCATGAACCCTGACTCCTCTACGGCTTTCCGTAGGCCTGAGAGAGTCGCGTATGAATTCCCTTCTGAGGGAGAGCGTGTGTGCTGGGAGTCCCCTTTGTGTTTTCCGAGCCACATGACACAGCACAGACGGTTGGGGTCAAGTCTTTCTATGCAGAGGGAAGGGCAATGAACTGCTTCTCGCTTGCATAGCTTGATTTCTACAGCTGTAAGGCAGCCCCAGGACAACGTTTCTGCCAGTATTACACTCAACGTGGCTCTCCCTCTGTGGAGGCCCCCTGAACTGCACGGAAAGAAACCCTGAGCCTAAAGTGCATCCTGGCAAGTCTTACCTGTCATCTCTCTGTTGTGACCAAGGTACACTGTAGGTCCAGCCTGACAGAAAATACAGGAAAACCGGTAAAATTGGGAGGCATTTGGACTCTCCGACGTCACCTCGGCCTGACTTCGTCATTAAGCGGGTAACGCTGCTCATGGCATGCAAAGCACGCCGCGTCCAAACACGTGTGATCATAGAAAGGCCCAGTGTGGCTCAAAGTCTCCAGTCGTCAGTCCGACAGTGCCGGTAAATGCGCTGTGGGGTCACGTTGGAAACAGGAGCATGCGGGAGAAGCCCGACTTTCCCCCTTTGGAGAGCAACTTCGGTGCAGCTTCCAAGCTGCCTGAAAACCACACCAGCAGGACACTATTCACGCCACAGATGCCTCTGACGAGCAGTGAGATTTTCCAAAAGAAACCAGGTGCTTGCGACTCCTTCCTGGGCGCTCACCCCAGGGCACAGTGTAGCTAGAGTGCCAACTCAATGTGACCTCTAGTCTCGAGGTAAGGTGCACCTTTCCCCACGACCAGAGATAGGGGTGCACCACTTTGCAGGAAGTCTTCGTCAATGGACGGCTTTAGCTTTAGTATGCCTCACAGCGCTCAAGACTCTCACGTGGGCACTTCTCTCCAAGGAAGGACACTGTGTACCAAAAAGCCTTCGGAGCACAGTCAAGGGCTACACAGCTCTGGGAACACCCCTCACTCTGCAGTTGGAGGGGCCGGGAACTAAGTTGTTCTCCTATGGCGAGCGTTCCACAGCTTGGAAACAGCCTCAGGAACGCGGTTCTCGGCAGCCTTTCTTTCCATGCGGGTCTGCCACGTTGAGGAAACCTACGCTGCCCTGAAAGAAACCGCCGGGGCTCCAATTCAGTTTGGGGACTCCTGCTCGACGGCCCTCTAAGTGATGCCGAAAACTAGACTTTAGGTCCAGCCCGAAAGAAAGTGGAGACTCACCCTGAGCATTCCTACGCACCTGGAACATCCAAAGTCACCTTAGGCCTCCTGAGGCCTTTTAGAGGATTATGCCATTCACCACAGGCAGAACACACTGCATCCACAAGTTTCATCGCAGAGGGCCGAACTGTGTTCCAAGGGTCTCCTTTGGGTTGTCAGGGAAGAGAGGTGCCTGTGCTGGGTGAGCCAGGTTGTAATTGAGAAGCCTGGAGGAAGGCAGCGTTTTCCCCATTTGGAAGGTAGGTAGTGGCGGCCTCCAGGCTGACTGAAAGACATTGCTGTTACCCGTCTGCCGGTCACTTGTAGGAATGCCTCAGTGAAGAAAGTGCGTTTTCTCCTACGAATCCAGGTGGTCTCCAGGGCCTTGCTAGGAGCTCATCCCACGCTTGCCCTAGCTAAAGTGCCAAGTGAACGTGACCCCGAGCCTCAAGGTAAGCACGAGTGTCTCCCAGCAGCAAAGTTTGGTGCGCAGCCATCTCCATGAACCCTGACTCCTCTACGGCTTTCCGTAGGCCTGAGAGAGTCGCGTATGAATTCCCTTCTGAGGGAGAGCGTGTGTGCTGGGAGTCCCCTTTGTGTTTTCCGAGCCACATGACACAGCACAGACGGTTGGGGTCAAGTCTTTCTATGCAGAGGGAAGGGCAATGAACTGCTTCTCGCTTGCATAGCTTGATTTCTACAGCTGTAAGGCAGCCCCAGGACAACGTTTCTGCCAGTATTACACTCAACGTGGCTCTCCCTCTGTGGAGGCCCCCTGAACTGCACGGAAAGAAACCCTGAGCCTAAAGTGCATCCTGGCAAGTCTTACCTGTCATCTCTCTGTTGTGACCAAGGTACACTGTAGGTCCAGCCTGACAGAAAATACAGGAAAACCGGTAAAATTGGGAGGCATTTGGACTCTCCGACGTCACCTCGGCCTGACTTCGTCATTAAGCGGGTAACGCTGCTCATGGCATGCAAAGCACGCCGCGTCCAAACACGTGTGATCATAGAAAGGCCCAGTGTGGCTCAAAGTCTCCAGTCGTCAGTCCGACAGTGCCGGTAAATGCGCTGTGGGGTCACGTTGGAAACAGGAGCATGCGGGAGAAGCCCGACTTTCCCCCTTTGGAGAGCAACTTCGGTGCAGCTTCCAAGCTGCCTGAAAACCACACCAGCAGGACACTATTCACGCCACAGATGCCTCTGACGAGCAGTGAGATTTTCCAAAAGAAACCAGGTGCTTGCGACTCCTTCCTGGGCGCTCACCCCAGGGCACAGTGTAGCTAGAGTGCCAACTCAATGTGACCTCTAGTCTCGAGGTAAGGTGCACCTTTCCCCACGACCAGAGATAGGGGTGCACCACTTTGCAGGAAGTCTTCGTCAATGGACGGCTTTAGCTTTAGTATGCCTCACAGCGCTCAAGACTCTCACGTGGGCACTTCTCTCCAAGGAAGGACACTGTGTACCAAAAAGCCTTCGGAGCACAGTCAAGGGCTACACAGCTCTGGGAACACCCCTCACTCTGCAGTTGGAGGGGCCGGGAACTAAGTTGTTCTCCTATGGCGAGCGTTCCACAGCTTGGAAACAGCCTCAGGAACGCGGTTCTCGGCAGCCTTTCTTTCCATGCGGGTCTGCCACGTTGAGGAAACCTACGCTGCCCTGAAAGAAACCGCCGGGGCTCCAATTCAGTTTGGGGACTCCTGCTCGACGGCCCTCTAAGTGATGCCGAAAACTAGACTTTAGGTCCAGCCCGAAAGAAAGTGGAGACTCACCCTGAGCATTCCTACGCATCTGGAACATCCAAAGTCACCTTAGGCCTCCTGAGGCCTTTTAGAGGATTATGCCATTCACCACAGGCAGAACACACTGCATCCACAAGTTTCATCGCAGAGGGCCGAACTGTGTTCCAAGGGTCTCCTTTGGGTTGTCAGGGAAGAGAGGTGCCTGTGCTGGGTGAGCCAGGTTGTAATTGAGAAGCCTGGAGGAAGGCAGCGTTTTCCCCATTTGGAAGGTAGGTAGTGGCGGCCTCCAGGCTGACTGAAAGACATTGCTGTTACCCGTCTGCCGGTCACTTGTAGGAATGCCTCAGTGAAGAAAGTGCGTTTTCTCCTACGAATCCAGGTGGTCTCCAGGGCCTTGCTAGGAGCTCATCCCACGCTTGCCCTAGCTAAAGTGCCAAGTGAACGTGACCCCGAGCCTCAAGGTAAGCACGAGTGTCTCCCAGCAGCAAAGTTTGGTGCGCAGCCATCTCCATGAACCCTGACTCCTCTACGGCTTTCCGTAGGCCTGAGAGAGTCGCGTATGAATTCCCTTCTGAGGGAGAGCGTGTGTGCTGGGAGTCCCCTTTGTGTTTTCCGAGCCACATGACACAGCACAGACGGTTGGGGTCAAGTCTTTCTATGCAGAGGGAAGGGCAATGAACTGCTTCTCGCTTGCATAGCTTGATTTCTACAGCTGTAAGGCAGCCCCAGGACAACGTTTCTGCCAGTATTACACTCAACGTGGCTCTCCCTCTGTGGAGGCCCCCTGAACTGCACGGAAAGAAACCCTGAGCCTAAAGTGCATCCTGGCAAGTCTTACCTGTCATCTCTCTGTTGTGACCAAGGTACACTGTAGGTCCAGCCTGACAGAAAATACAGGAAAACCGGTAAAATTGGGAGGCATTTGGACTCTCCGACGTCACCTCGGCCTGACTTCGTCATTAAGCGGGTAACGCTGCTCATGGCATGCAAAGCACGCCGCGTCCAAACACGTGTGATCATAGAAAGGCCCAGTGTGGCTCAAAGTCTCCAGTCGTCAGTCCGACAGTGCCGGTAAATGCGCTGTGGGGTCACGTTGGAAACAGGAGCATGCGGGAGAAGCCCGACTTTCCCCCTTTGGAGAGCAACTTCGGTGCAGCTTCCAAGCTGCCTGAAAACCACACCAGCAGGACACTATTCACGCCACAGATGCCTCTGACGAGCAGTGAGATTTTCCAAAAGAAACCAGGTGCTTGCGACTCCTTCCTGGGCGCTCACCCCAGGGCACAGTGTAGCTAGAGTGCCAACTCAATGTGACCTCTAGTCTCGAGGTAAGGTGCACCTTTCCCCACGACCAGAGATAGGGGTGCACCACTTTGCAGGAAGTCTTCGTCAATGGACGGCTTTAGCTTTAGTATGCCTCACAGCGCTCAAGACTCTCACGTGGGCACTTCTCTCCAAGGAAGGACACTGTGTACCAAAAAGCCTTCGGAGCACAGTCAAGGGCTACACAGCTCTGGGAACACCCCTCACTCTGCAGTTGGAGGGGCCGGGAACTAAGTTGTTCTCCTATGGCGAGCGTTCCACAGCTTGGAAACAGCCTCAGGAACGCGGTTCTCGGCAGCCTTTCTTTCCATGCGGGTCTGCCACGTTGAGGAAACCTACGCTGCCCTGAAAGAAACCGCCGGGGCTCCAATTCAGTTTGGGGACTCCTGCTCGACGGCCCTCTAAGTGATGCCGAAAACTAGACTTTAGGTCCAGCCCGAAAGAAAGTGGAGATTCACCCTGAGCATTCCTACGCACCTGGAACATCCAAAGTCACCTTAGGCCTCCTGAGGCCTTTTAGAGGATTATGCCATTCACCACAGGCAGAACACACTGCATCCACAAGTTTCATCGCAGAGGGCCGAACTGTGTTCCAAGGGTCTCCTTTGGGTTGTCAGGGAAGAGAGGTGCCTGTGCTGGGTGAGCCAGGTTGTAATTGAGAAGCCTGGAGGAAGGCAGCGTTTTCCCCATTTGGAAGGTAGGTAGTGGCGGCCTCCAGGCTGACTGAAAGACATTGCTGTTACCCGTCTGCCGGTCACTTGTAGGAATGCCTCAGTGAAGAAAGTGCGTTTTCTCCTACGAATCCAGGTGGTCTCCAGGGCCTTGCTAGGAGCTCATCCCACGCTTGCCCTAGCTAAAGTGCCAAGTGAACGTGACCCCGAGCCTCAAGGTAAGCACGAGTGTCTCCCAGCAGCAAAGTTTGGTGCGCAGCCATCTCCATGAACCCTGACTCCTCTACGGCTTTCCGTAGGCCTGAGAGAGTCGCGTATGAATTCCCTTCTGAGGGAGAGCGTGTGTGCTGGGAGTCCCCTTTGTGTTTTCCGAGCCACATGACACAGCACAGACGGTTGGGGTCAAGTCTTTCTATGCAGAGGGAAGGGCAATGAACTGCTTCTCGCTTGCATAGCTTGATTTCTACAGCTGTAAGGCAGCCCCAGGACAACGTTTCTGCCAGTATTACACTCAACGTGGCTCTCCCTCTGTGGAGGCCCCCTGAACTGCACGGAAAGAAACCCTGAGCCTAAAGTGCATCCTGGCAAGTCTTACCTGTCATCTCTCTGTTGTGACCAAGGTACACTGTAGGTCCAGCCTGACAGAAAATACAGGAAAACCGGTAAAATTGGGAGGCATTTGGACTCTCCGACGTCACCTCGGCCTGACTTCGTCATTAAGCGGGTAACGCTGCTCATGGCATGCAAAGCACGCCGCGTCCAAACACGTGTGATCATAGAAAGGCCCAGTGTGGCTCAAAGTCTCCAGTCGTCAGTCCGACAGTGCCGGTAAATGCGCTGTGGGGTCACGTTGGAAACAGGAGCATGCGGGAGAAGCCCGACTTTCCCCCTTTGGAGAGCAACTTCGGTGCAGCTTCCAAGCTGCCTGAAAACCACACCAGCAGGACACTATTCACGCCACAGATGCCTCTGACGAGCAGTGAGATTTTCCAAAAGAAACCAGGTGCTTGCGACTCCTTCCTGGGCGCTCACCCCAGGGCACAGTGTAGCTAGAGTGCCAACTCAATGTGACCTCTAGTCTCGAGGTAAGGTGCACCTTTCCCCACGACCAGAGATAGGGGTGCACCACTTTGCAGGAAGTCTTCGTCAATGGACGGCTTTAGCTTTAGTATGCCTCACAGCGCTCAAGACTCTCACGTGGGCACTTCTCTCCAAGGAAGGACACTGTGTACCAAAAAGCCTTCGGAGCACAGTCAAGGGCTACACAGCTCTGGGAACACCCCTCACTCTGCAGTTGGAGGGGCCGGGAACTAAGTTGTTCTCCTATGGCGAGCGTTCCACAGCTTGGAAACAGCCTCAGGAACGCGGTTCTCGGCAGCCTTTCTTTCCATGCGGGTCTGCCACGTTGAGGAAACCTACGCTGCCCTGAAAGAAACCGCCGGGGCTCCAATTCAGTTTGGGGACTCCTGCTCGACGGCCCTCTAAGTGATGCCGAAAACTAGACTTTAGGTCCAGCCCGAAAGAAAGTGGAGACTCACCCTGAGCATTCCTACGCACCTGGAACATCCAAAGTCACCTTAGGCCTCCTGAGGCCTTTTAGAGGATTATGCCATTCACCACAGGCAGAACACACTGCATCCACAAGTTTCATCGCAGAGGGCCGAACTGTGTTCCAAGGGTCTCCTTTGGGTTGTCAGGGAAGAGAGGTGCCTGTGCTGGGTGAGCCAGGTTGTAATTGAGAAGCCTGGAGGAAGGCAGCGTTTTCCCCATTTGGAAGGTAGGTAGTGGCGGCCTCCAGGCTGACTGAAAGACATTGCTGTTACCCGTCTGCCGGTCACTTGTAGGAATGCCTCAGTGAAGAAAGTGCGTTTTCTCCTACGAATCCAGGTGGTCTCCAGGGCCTTGCTAGGAGCTCATCCCACGCTTGCCCTAGCTAAAGTGCCAAGTGAACGTGACCCCGAGCCTCAAGGTAAGCACGAGTGTCTCCCAGCAGCAAAGTTTGGTGCGCAGCCATCTCCATGAACCCTGACTCCTCTACGGCTTTCCGTAGGCCTGAGAGAGTCGCGTATGAATTCCCTTCTGAGGGAGAGCGTGTGTGCTGGGAGTCCCCTTTGTGTTTTCCGAGCCACATGACACAGCACAGACGGTTGGGGTCAAGTCTTTCTATGCAGAGGGAAGGGCAATGAACTGCTTCTCGCTTGCATAGCTTGATTTCTACAGCTGTAAGGCAGCCCCAGGACAACGTTTCTGCCAGTATTACACTCAACGTGGCTCTCCCTCTGTGGAGGCCCCCTGAACTGCACGGAAAGAAACCCTGAGCCTAAAGTGCATCCTGGCAAGTCTTACCTGTCATCTCTCTGTTGTGACCAAGGTACACTGTAGGTCCAGCCTGACAGAAAATACAGGAAAACCGGTAAAATTGGGAGGCATTTGGACTCTCCGACGTCACCTCGGCCTGACTTCGTCATTAAGCGGGTAACGCTGCTCATGGCATGCAAAGCACGCCGCGTCCAAACACGTGTGATCATAGAAAGGCCCAGTGTGGCTCAAAGTCTCCAGTCGTCAGTCCGACAGTGCCGGTAAATGCGCTGTGGGGTCACGTTGGAAACAGGAGCATGCGGGAGAAGCCCGACTTTCCCCCTTTGGAGAGCAACTTCGGTGCAGCTTCCAAGCTGCCTGAAAACCACACCAGCAGGACACTATTCACGCCACAGATGCCTCTGACGAGCAGTGAGATTTTCCAAAAGAAACCAGGTGCTTGCGACTCCTTCCTGGGCGCTCACCCCAGGGCACAGTGTAGCTAGAGTGCCAACTCAATGTGACCTCTAGTCTCGAGGTAAGGTGCACCTTTCCCCACGACCAGAGATAGGGGTGCACCACTTTGCAGGAAGTCTTCGTCAATGGACGGCTTTAGCTTTAGTATGCCTCACAGCGCTCAAGACTCTCACGTGGGCACTTCTCTCCAAGGAAGGACACTGTGTACCAAAAAGCCTTCGGAGCACAGTCAAGGGCTACACAGCTCTGGGAACACCCCTCACTCTGCAGTTGGAGGGGCCGGGAACTAAGTTGTTCTCCTATGGCGAGCGTTCCACAGCTTGGAAACAGCCTCAGGAACGCGGTTCTCGGCAGCCTTTCTTTCCATGCGGGTCTGCCACGTTGAGGAAACCTACGCTGCCCTGAAAGAAACCGCCGGGGCTCCAATTCAGTTTGGGGACTCCTGCTCGACGGCCCTCTAAGTGATGCCGAAAACTAGACTTTAGGTCCAGCCCGAAAGAAAGTGGAGACTCACCCTGAGCATTCCTACGCACCTGGAACATCCAAAGTCACCTTAGGCCTCCTGAGGCCTTTTAGAGGATTATGCCATTCACCACAGGCAGAACACACTGCATCCACAAGTTTCATCGCAGAGGGCCGAACTGTGTTCCAAGGGTCTCCTTTGGGTTGTCAGGGAAGAGAGGTGCCTGTGCTGGGTGAGCCAGGTTGTAATTGAGAAGCCTGGAGGAAGGCAGCGTTTTCCCCATTTGGAAGGTAGGTAGTGGCGGCCTCCAGGCTGACTGAAAGACATTGCTGTTACCCGTCTGCCGGTCACTTGTAGGAATGCCTCAGTGAAGAAAGTGCGTTTTCTCCTACGAATCCAGGTGGTCTCCAGGGCCTTGCTAGGAGCTCATCCCACGCTTGCCCTAGCTAAAGTGCCAAGTGAACGTGACCCCGAGCCTCAAGGTAAGCACGAGTGTCTCCCAGCAGCAAAGTTTGGTGCGCAGCCATCTCCATGAACCCTGACTCCTCTACGGCTTTCCGTAGGCCTGAGAGAGTCGCGTATGAATTCCCTTCTGAGGGAGAGCGTGTGTGCTGGGAGTCCCCTTTGTGTTTTCCGAGCCACATGACACAGCACAGACGGTTGGGGTCAAGTCTTTCTATGCAGAGGGAAGGGCAATGAACTGCTTCTCGCTTGCATAGCTTGATTTCTACAGCTGTAAGGCAGCCCCAGGACAACGTTTCTGCCAGTATTACACTCAACGTGGCTCTCCCTCTGTGGAGGCCCCCTGAACTGCACGGAAAGAAACCCTGAGCCTAAAGTGCATCCTGGCAAGTCTTACCTGTCATCTCTCTGTTGTGACCAAGGTACACTGTAGGTCCAGCCTGACAGAAAATACAGGAAAACCGGTAAAATTGGGAGGCATTTGGACTCTCCGACGTCACCTCGGCCTGACTTCGTCATTAAGCGGGTAACGCTGCTCATGGCATGCAAAGCACGCCGCGTCCAAACACGTGTGATCATAGAAAGGCCCAGTGTGGCTCAAAGTCTCCAGTCGTCAGTCCGACAGTGCCGGTAAATGCGCTGTGGGGTCACGTTGGAAACAGGAGCATGCGGGAGAAGCCCGACTTTCCCCCTTTGGAGAGCAACTTCGGTGCAGCTTCCAAGCTGCCTGAAAACCACACCAGCAGGACACTATTCACGCCACAGATGCCTCTGACGAGCAGTGAGATTTTCCAAAAGAAACCAGGTGCTTGCGACTCCTTCCTGGGCGCTCACCCCAGGGCACAGTGTAGCTAGAGTGCCAACTCAATGTGACCTCTAGTCTCGAGGTAAGGTGCACCTTTCCCCACGACCAGAGATAGGGGTGCACCACTTTGCAGGAAGTCTTCGTCAATGGACGGCTTTAGCTTTAGTATGCCTCACAGCGCTCAAGACTCTCACGTGGGCACTTCTCTCCAAGGAAGGACACTGTGTACCAAAAAGCCTTCGGAGCACAGTCAAGGGCTACACAGCTCTGGGAACACCCCTCACTCTGCAGTTGGAGGGGCCGGGAACTAAGTTGTTCTCCTATGGCGAGCGTTCCACAGCTTGGAAACAGCCTCAGGAACGCGGTTCTCGGCAGCCTTTCTTTCCATGCGGGTCTGCCACGTTGAGGAAACCTACGCTGCCCTGAAAGAAACCGCCGGGGCTCCAATTCAGTTTGGGGACTCCTGCTCGACGGCCCTCTAAGTGATGCCGAAAACTAGACTTTAGGTCCAGCCCGAAAGAAAGTGGAGACTCACCCTGAGCATTCCTACGCACCTGGAACATCCAAAGTCACCTTAGGCCTCCTGAGGCCTTTTAGAGGATTATGCCATTCACCACAGGCAGAACACACTGCATCCACAAGTTTCATCGCAGAGGGCCGAACTGTGTTCCAAGGGTCTCCTTTGGGTTGTCAGGGAAGAGAGGTGCCTGTGCTGGGTGAGCCAGGTTGTAATTGAGAAGCCTGGAGGAAGGCAGCGTTTTCCCCATTTGGAAGGTAGGTAGTGGCGGCCTCCAGGCTGACTGAAAGACATTGCTGTTACCCGTCTGCCGGTCACTTGTAGGAATGCCTCAGTGAAGAAAGTGCGTTTTCTCCTACGAATCCAGGTGGTCTCCAGGGCCTTGCTAGGAGCTCATCCCACGCTTGCCCTAGCTAAAGTGCCAAGTGAACGTGACCCCGAGCCTCAAGGTAAGCACGAGTGTCTCCCAGCAGCAAAGTTTGGTGCGCAGCCATCTCCATGAACCCTGACTCCTCTACGGCTTTCCGTAGGCCTGAGAGAGTCGCGTATGAATTCCCTTCTGAGGGAGAGCGTGTGTGCTGGGAGTCCCCTTTGTGTTTTCCGAGCCACATGACACAGCACAGACGGTTGGGGTCAAGTCTTTCTATGCAGAGGGAAGGGCAATGAACTGCTTCTCGCTTGCATAGCTTGATTTCTACAGCTGTAAGGCAGCCCCAGGACAACGTTTCTGCCAGTATTACACTCAACGTGGCTCTCCCTCTGTGGAGGCCCCCTGAACTGCACGGAAAGAAACCCTGAGCCTAAAGTGCATCCTGGCAAGTCTTACCTGTCATCTCTCTGTTGTGACCAAGGTACACTGTAGGTCCAGCCTGACAGAAAATACAGGAAAACCGGTAAAATTGGGAGGCATTTGGACTCTCCGACGTCACCTCGGCCTGACTTCGTCATTAAGCGGGTAACGCTGCTCATGGCATGCAAAGCACGCCGCGTCCAAACACGTGTGATCATAGAAAGGCCCAGTGTGGCTCAAAGTCTCCAGTCGTCAGTCCGACAGTGCCGGTAAATGCGCTGTGGGGTCACGTTGGAAACAGGAGCATGCGGGAGAAGCCCGACTTTCCCCCTTTGGAGAGCAACTTCGGTGCAGCTTCCAAGCTGCCTGAAAACCACACCAGCAGGACACTATTCACGCCACAGATGCCTCTGACGAGCAGTGAGATTTTCCAAAAGAAACCAGGTGCTTGCGACTCCTTCCTGGGCGCTCACCCCAGGGCACAGTGTAGCTAGAGTGCCAACTCAATGTGACCTCTAGTCTCGAGGTAAGGTGCACCTTTCCCCACGACCAGAGATAGGGGTGCACCACTTTGCAGGAAGTCTTCGTCAATGGACGGCTTTAGCTTTAGTATGCCTCACAGCGCTCAAGACTCTCACGTGGGCACTTCTCTCCAAGGAAGGACACTGTGTACCAAAAAGCCTTCGGAGCACAGTCAAGGGCTACACAGCTCTGGGAACACCCCTCACTCTGCAGTTGGAGGGGCCGGGAACTAAGTTGTTCTCCTATGGCGAGCGTTCCACAGCTTGGAAACAGCCTCAGGAACGCGGTTCTCGGCAGCCTTTCTTTCCATGCGGGTCTGCCACGTTGAGGAAACCTACGCTGCCCTGAAAGAAACCGCCGGGGCTCCAATTCAGTTTGGGGACTCCTGCTCGACGGCCCTCTAAGTGATGCCGAAAACTAGACTTTAGGTCCAGCCCGAAAGAAAGTGGAGACTCACCCTGAGCATTCCTACGCACCTGGAACATCCAAAGTCACCTTAGGCCTCCTGAGGCCTTTTAGAGGATTATGCCATTCACCACAGGCAGAACACACTGCATCCACAAGTTTCATCGCAGAGGGCCGAACTGTGTTCCAAGGGTCTCCTTTGGGTTGTCAGGGAAGAGAGGTGCCTGTGCTGGGTGAGCCAGGTTGTAATTGAGAAGCCTGGAGGAAGGCAGCGTTTTCCCCATTTGGAAGGTAGGTAGTGGCGGCCTCCAGGCTGACTGAAAGACATTGCTGTTACCCGTCTGCCGGTCACTTGTAGGAATGCCTCAGTGAAGAAAGTGCGTTTTCTCCTACGAATCCAGGTGGTCTCCAGGGCCTTGCTAGGAGCTCATCCCACGCTTGCCCTAGCTAAAGTGCCAAGTGAACGTGACCCCGAGCCTCAAGGTAAGCACGAGTGTCTCCCAGCAGCAAAGTTTGGTGCGCAGCCATCTCCATGAACCCTGACTCCTCTACGGCTTTCCGTAGGCCTGAGAGAGTCGCGTATGAATTCCCTTCTGAGGGAGAGCGTGTGTGCTGGGAGTCCCCTTTGTGTTTTCCGAGCCACATGACACAGCACAGACGGTTGGGGTCAAGTCTTTCTATGCAGAGGGAAGGGCAATGAACTGCTTCTCGCTTGCATAGCTTGATTTCTACAGCTGTAAGGCAGCCCCAGGACAACGTTTCTGCCAGTATTACACTCAACGTGGCTCTCCCTCTGTGGAGGCCCCCTGAACTGCACGGAAAGAAACCCTGAGCCTAAAGTGCATCCTGGCAAGTCTTACCTGTCATCTCTCTGTTGTGACCAAGGTACACTGTAGGTCCAGCCTGACAGAAAATACAGGAAAACCGGTAAAATTGGGAGGCATTTGGACTCTCCGACGTCACCTCGGCCTGACTTAGTCATTAAGCGGGTAACGCTGCTCATGGCATGCAAAGCACGCCGCGTCCAAACACGTGTGATCATAGAAAGGCCCAGTGTGGCTCAAAGTCTCCAGTCGTCAGTCCGACAGTGCCGGTAAATGCGCTGTGGGGTCACGTTGGAAACAGGAGCATGCGGGAGAAGCCCGACTTTCCCCCTTTGGAGAGCAACTTCGGTGCAGCTTCCAAGCTGCCTGAAAACCACACCAGCAGGACACTATTCACGCCACAGATGCCTCTGACGAGCAGTGAGATTTTCCAAAAGAAACCAGGTGCTTGCGACTCCTTCCTGGGCGCTCACCCCAGGGCACAGTGTAGCTAGAGTGCCAACTCAATGTGACCTCTAGTCTCGAGGTAAGGTGCACCTTTCCCCACGACCAGAGATAGGGGTGCACCACTTTGCAGGAAGTCTTCGTCAATGGACGGCTTTAGCTTTAGTATGCCTCACAGCGCTCAAGACTCTCACGTGGGCACTTCTCTCCAAGGAAGGACACTGTGTACCAAAAAGCCTTCGGAGCACAGTCAAGGGCTACACAGCTCTGGGAACACCCCTCACTCTGCAGTTGGAGGGGCCGGGAACTAAGTTGTTCTCCTATGGCGAGCGTTCCACAGCTTGGAAACAGCCTCAGGAACGCGGTTCTCGGCAGCCTTTCTTTCCATGCGGGTCTGCCACGTTGAGGAAACCTACGCTGCCCTGAAAGAAACCGCCGGGGCTCCAATTCAGTTTGGGGACTCCTGCTCGACGGCCCTCTAAGTGATGCCGAAAACTAGACTTTAGGTCCAGCCCGAAAGAAAGTGGAGACTCACCCTGAGCATTCCTACGCATCTGGAACATCCAAAGTCACCTTAGGCCTCCTGAGGCCTTTTAGAGGATTATGCCATTCACCACAGGCAGAACACACTGCATCCACAAGTTTCATCGCAGAGGGCCGAACTGTGTTCCAAGGGTCTCCTTTGGGTTGTCAGGGAAGAGAGGTGCCTGTGCTGGGTGAGCCAGGTTGTAATTGAGAAGCCTGGAGAAAGGCAGCGTTTTCCCCATTTGGAAGGTAGGTAGTGGCGGCCTCCAGGCTGACTGAAAGACATTGCTGTTACCCGTCTGCCGGTCACTTGTAGGAATGCCTCAGTGAAGAAAGTGCGTTTTCTCCTACGAATCCAGGTGGTCTCCAGGGCCTTGCTAGGAGCTCATCCCACGCTTGCCCTAGCTAAAGTGCCAAGTGAACGTGACCCCGAGCCTCAAGGTAAGCACGAGTGTCTCCCAGCAGCAAAGTTTGGTGCGCAGCCATCTCCATGAACCCTGACTCCTCTACGGCTTTCCGTAGGCCTGAGAGAGTCGCGTATGAATTCCCTTCTGAGGGAGAGCGTGTGTGCTGGGAGTCCCCTTTGTGTTTTCCGAGCCACATGACACAGCACAGACGGTTGGGGTCAAGTCTTTCTATGCAGAGGGAAGGGCAATGAACTGCTTCTCGCTTGCATAGCTTGATTTCTACAGCTGTAAGGCAGCCCCAGGACAACGTTTCTGCCAGTATTACACTCAACGTGGCTCTCCCTCTGTGGAGGCCCCCTGAACTGCACGGAAAGAAACCCTGAGCCTAAAGTGCATCCTGGCAAGTCTTACCTGTCATCTCTCTGTTGTGACCAAGGTACACTGTAGGTCCAGCCTGACAGAAAATACAGGAAAACCGGTAAAATTGGGAGGCATTTGGACTCTCCGAAGTCACCTCGGCCTGACTTCGTCATTAAGCGGGTAACGCTGCTCATGGCATGCAAAGCACGCCGCGTCCAAACACGTGTGATCATAGAAAGGCCCAGTGTGGCTCAAAGTCTCCAGTCGTCAGTCCGACAGTGCCGGTAAATGCGCTGTGGGGTCACGTTGGAAACAGGAGCATGCGGGAGAAGCCCGACTTTCCCCCTTTGGAGAGCAACTTCGGTGCAGCTTCCAAGCTGCCTGAAAACCACACCAGCAGGACGCTATTCACGCCACAGATGCCTCTGACGAGCAGTGAGATTTTCCAAAAGAAACCAGGTGCTTGCGACTCCTTCCTGGGCGCTCACCCCAGGGCACAGTGTAGCTAGAGTGCCAACTCAATGTGACCTCTAGTCTCGAGGTAAGGTGCACCTTTCCCCACGACCAGAGATAGGGGTGCACCACTTTGCAGGAAGTCTTCGTCAATGGACGGCTTTAGCTTTAGTATGCCTCACAGCGCTCAAGACTCTCACGTGGGCACTTCTCTCCAAGGAAGGACACTGTGTACCAAAAAGCCTTCGGAGCACAGTCAAGGGCTACACAGCTCTGGGAACACCCCTCACTCTGCAGTTGGAGGGGCCGGGAACTAAGTTGTTCTCCTATGGCGAGCGTTCCACAGCTTGGAAACAGCCTCAGGAACGCGGTTCTCGGCAGCCTTTCTTTCCATGCGGGTCTGCCACGTTGAGGAAACCTACGCTGCCCTGAAAGAAACCGCCGGGGCTCCAATTCAGTTTGGGGACTCCTGCTCGACGGCCCTCTAAGTGATGCCGAAAACTAGACTTTAGGTCCAGCCCGAAAGAAAGTGGAGATTCACCCTGAGCATTCCTACGCATCTGGAACATCCAAAGTCACCTTAGGCCTCCTGAGGCCTTTTAGAGGATTATGCCATTCACCACAGGCAGAACACACTGCATCCACAAGTTTCATCGCAGAGGGCCGAACTGTGTTCCAAGGGTCTCCTTTGGGTTGTCAGGGAAGAGAGGTGCCTGTGCTGGGTGAGCCAGGTTGTAATTGAGAAGCCTGGAGAAAGGCAGCGTTTTCCCCATTTGGAAGGTAGGTAGTGGCGGCCTCCAGGCTGACTGAAAGACATTGCTGTTACCCGTCTGCCGGTCACTTGTAGGAATGCCTCAGTGAAGAAAGTGCGTTTTCTCCTACGAATCCAGGTGGTCTCCAGGGCCTTGCTAGGAGCTCATCCCACGCTTGCCCTAGCTAAAGTGCCAAGTGAACGTGACCCCGAGCCTCAAGGTAAGCACGAGTGTCTCCCAGCAGCAAAGTTTGGTGCGCAGCCATCTCCATGAACCCTGACTCCTCTACGGCTTTCCGTAGGCCTGAGAGAGTCGCGTATGAATTCCCTTCTGAGGGAGAGCGTGTGTGCTGGGAGTCCCCTTTGTGTTTTCCGAGCCACATGACACAGCACAGACGGTTGGGGTCAAGTCTTTCTATGCAGAGGGAAGGGCAATGAACTGCTTCTCGCTTGCATAGCTTGATTTCTACAGCTGTAAGGCAGCCCCAGGACAACGTTTCTGCCAGTATTACACTCAACGTGGCTCTCCCTCTGTGGAGGCCCCCTGAACTGCACGGAAAGAAACCCTGAGCCTAAAGTGCATCCTGGCAAGTCTTACCTGTCATCTCTCTGTTGTGACCAAGGTACACTGTAGGTCCAGCCTGACAGAAAATACAGGAAAACCGGTAAAATTGGGAGGCATTTGGACTCTCCGAAGTCACCTCGGCCTGACTTCGTCATTAAGCGGGTAACGCTGCTCATGGCATGCAAAGCACGCCGCGTCCAAACACGTGTGATCATAGAAAGGCCCAGTGTGGCTCAAAGTCTCCAGTCGTCAGTCCGACAGTGCCGGTAAATGCGCTGTGGGGTCACGTTGGAAACAGGAGCATGCGGGAGAAGCCCGACTTTCCCCCTTTGGAGAGCAACTTCGGTGCAGCTTCCAAGCTGCCTGAAAACCACACCAGCAGGACGCTATTCACGCCACAGATGCCTCTGACGAGCAGTGAGATTTTCCAAAAGAAACCAGGTGCTTGCGACTCCTTCCTGGGCGCTCACCCCAGGGCACAGTGTAGCTAGAGTGCCAACTCAATGTGACCTCTAGTCTCGAGGTAAGGTGCACCTTTCCCCACGACCAGAGATAGGGGTGCACCACTTTGCAGGAAGTCTTCGTCAATGGACGGCTTTAGCTTTAGTATGCCTCACAGCGCTCAAGACTCTCACGTGGGCACTTCTCTCCAAGGAAGGACACTGTGTACCAAAAAGCCTTCGGAGCACAGTCAAGGGCTACACAGCTCTGGGAACACCCCTCACTCTGCAGTTGGAGGGGCCGGGAACTAAGTTGTTCTCCTATGGCGAGCGTTCCACAGCTTGGAAACAGCCTCAGGAACGCGGTTCTCGGCAGCCTTTCTTTCCATGCGGGTCTGCCACGTTGAGGAAACCTACGCTGCCCTGAAAGAAACCGCCGGGGCTCCAATTCAGTTTGGGGACTCCTGCTCGACGGCCCTCTAAGTGATGCCGAAAACTAGACTTTAGGTCCAGCCCGAAAGAAAGTGGAGATTCACCCTGAGCATTCCTACGCATCTGGAACATCCAAAGTCACCTTAGGCCTCCTGAGGCCTTTTAGAGGATTATGCCATTCACCACAGGCAGAACACACTGCATCCACAAGTTTCATCGCAGAGGGCCGAACTGTGTTCCAAGGGTCTCCTTTGGGTTGTCAGGGAAGAGAGGTGCCTGTGCTGGGTGAGCCAGGTTGTAATTGAGAAGCCTGGAGGAAGGCAGCGTTTTCCCCATTTGGAAGGTAGGTAGTGGCGGCCTCCAGGCTGACTGAAAGACATTGCTGTTACCCGTCTGCCGGTCACTTGTAGGAATGCCTCAGTGAAGAAAGTGCGTTTTCTCCTACGAATCCAGGTGGTCTCCAGGGCCTTGCTAGGAGCTCATCCCACGCTTGCCCTAGCTAAAGTGCCAAGTGAACGTGACCCCGAGCCTCAAGGTAAGCACGAGTGTCTCCCAGCAGCAAAGTTTGGTGCGCAGCCATCTCCATGAACCCTGACTCCTCTACGGCTTTCCGTAGGCCTGAGAGAGTCGCGTATGAATTCCCTTCTGAGGGAGAGCGTGTGTGCTGGGAGTCCCCTTTGTGTTTTCCGAGCCACATGACACAGCACAGACGGTTGGGGTCAAGTCTTTCTATGCAGAGGGAAGGGCAATGAACTGCTTCTCGCTTGCATAGCTTGATTTCTACAGCTGTAAGGCAGCCCCAGGACAACGTTTCTGCCAGTATTACACTCAACGTGGCTCTCCCTCTGTGGAGGCCCCCTGAACTGCACGGAAAGAAACCCTGAGCCTAAAGTGCATCCTGGCAAGTCTTACCTGTCATCTCTCTGTTGTGACCAAGGTACACTGTAGGTCCAGCCTGACAGAAAATACAGGAAAACCGGTAAAATTGGGAGGCATTTGGACTCTCCGAAGTCACCTCGGCCTGACTTCGTCATTAAGCGGGTAACGCTGCTCATGGCATGCAAAGCACGCCGCGTCCAAACACGTGTGATCATAGAAAGGCCCAGTGTGGCTCAAAGTCTCCAGTCGTCAGTCCGACAGTGCCGGTAAATGCGCTGTGGGGTCACGTTGGAAACAGGAGCATGCGGGAGAAGCCCGACTTTCCCCCTTTGGAGAGCAACTTCGGTGCAGCTTCCAAGCTGCCTGAAAACCACACCAGCAGGACACTATTCACGCCACAGATGCCTCTGACGAGCAGTGAGATTTTCCAAAAGAAACCAGGTGCTTGCGACTCCTTCCTGGGCGCTCACCCCAGGGCACAGTGTAGCTAGAGTGCCAACTCAATGTGACCTCTAGTCTCGAGGTAAGGTGCACCTTTCCCCACGACCAGAGATAGGGGTGCACCACTTTGCAGGAAGTCTTCGTCAATGGACGGCTTTAGCTTTAGTATGCCTCACAGCGCTCAAGACTCTCACGTGGGCACTTCTCTCCAAGGAAGGACACTGTGTACCAAAAAGCCTTCGGAGCACAGTCAAGGGCTACACAGCTCTGGGAACACCCCTCACTCTGCAGTTGGAGGGGCCGGGAACTAAGTTGTTCTCCTATGGCGAGCGTTCCACAGCTTGGAAACAGCCTCAGGAACGCGGTTCTCGGCAGCCTTTCTTTCCATGCGGGTCTGCCACGTTGAGGAAACCTACGCTGCCCTGAAAGAAACCGCCGGGGCTCCAATTCAGTTTGGGGACTCCTGCTCGACGGCCCTCTAAGTGATGCCGAAAACTAGACTTTAGGTCCAGCCCGAAAGAAAGTGGAGATTCACCCTGAGCATTCCTACGCATCTGGAACATCCAAAGTCACCTTAGGCCTCCTGAGGCCTTTTAGAGGATTATGCCATTCACCACAGGCAGAACACACTGCATCCACAAGTTTCATCGCAGAGGGCCGAACTGTGTTCCAAGGGTCTCCTTTGGGTTGTCAGGGAAGAGAGGTGCCTGTGCTGGGTGAGCCAGGTTGTAATTGAGAAGCCTGGAGGAAGGCAGCGTTTTCCCCATTTGGAAGGTAGGTAGTGGCGGCCTCCAGGCTGACTGAAAGACATTGCTGTTACCCGTCTGCCGGTCACTTGTAGGAATGCCTCAGTGAAGAAAGTGCGTTTTCTCCTACGAATCCAGGTGGTCTCCAGGGCCTTGCTAGGAGCTCATCCCACGCTTGCCCTAGCTAAAGTGCCAAGTGAACGTGACCCCGAGCCTCAAGGTAAGCACGAGTGTCTCCCAGCAGCAAAGTTTGGTGCGCAGCCATCTCCATGAACCCTGACTCCTCTACGGCTTTCCGTAGGCCTGAGAGAGTCGCGTATGAATTCCCTTCTGAGGGAGAGCGTGTGTGCTGGGAGTCCCCTTTGTGTTTTCCGAGCCACATGACACAGCACAGACGGTTGGGGTCAAGTCTTTCTATGCAGAGGGAAGGGCAATGAACTGCTTCTCGCTTGCATAGCTTGATTTCTACAGCTGTAAGGCAGCCCCAGGACAACGTTTCTGCCAGTATTACACTCAACGTGGCTCTCCCTCTGTGGAGGCCCCCTGAACTGCACGGAAAGAAACCCTGAGCCTAAAGTGCATCCTGGCAAGTCTTACCTGTCATCTCTCTGTTGTGACCAAGGTACACTGTAGGTCCAGCCTGACAGAAAATACAGGAAAACCGGTAAAATTGGGAGGCATTTGGACTCTCCGAAGTCACCTCGGCCTGACTTCGTCATTAAGCGGGTAACGCTGCTCATGGCATGCAAAGCACGCCGCGTCCAAACACGTGTGATCATAGAAAGGCCCAGTGTGGCTCAAAGTCTCCAGTCGTCAGTCCGACAGTGCCGGTAAATGCGCTGTGGGGTCACGTTGGAAACAGGAGCATGCGGGAGAAGCCCGACTTTCCCCCTTTGGAGAGCAACTTCGGTGCAGCTTCCAAGCTGCCTGAAAACCACACCAGCAGGACACTATTCACGCCACAGATGCCTCTGACGAGCAGTGAGATTTTCCAAAAGAAACCAGGTGCTTGCGACTCCTTCCTGGGCGCTCACCCCAGGGCACAGTGTAGCTAGAGTGCCAACTCAATGTGACCTCTAGTCTCGAGGTAAGGTGCACCTTTCCCCACGACCAGAGATAGGGGTGCACCACTTTGCAGGAAGTCTTCGTCAATGGACGGCTTTAGCTTTAGTATGCCTCACAGCGCTCAAGACTCTCACGTGGGCACTTCTCTCCAAGGAAGGACACTGTGTACCAAAAAGCCTTCGGAGCACAGTCAAGGGCTACACAGCTCTGGGAACACCCCTCACTCTGCAGTTGGAGGGGCCGGGAACTAAGTTGTTCTCCTATGGCGAGCGTTCCACAGCTTGGAAACAGCCTCAGGAACGCGGTTCTCGGCAGCCTTTCTTTCCATGCGGGTCTGCCACGTTGAGGAAACCTACGCTGCCCTGAAAGAAACCGCCGGGGCTCCAATTCAGTTTGGGGACTCCTGCTCGACGGCCCTCTAAGTGATGCCGAAAACTAGACTTTAGGTCCAGCCCGAAAGAAAGTGGAGATTCACCCTGAGCATTCCTACGCATCTGGAACATCCAAAGTCACCTTAGGCCTCCTGAGGCCTTTTAGAGGATTATGCCATTCACCACAGGCAGAACACACTGCATCCACAAGTTTCATCGCAGAGGGCCGAACTGTGTTCCAAGGGTCTCCTTTGGGTTGTCAGGGAAGAGAGGTGCCTGTGCTGGGTGAGCCAGGTTGTAATTGAGAAGCCTGGAGGAAGGCAGCGTTTTCCCCATTTGGAAGGTAGGTAGTGGCGGCCTCCAGGCTGACTGAAAGACATTGCTGTTACCCGTCTGCCGGTCACTTGTAGGAATGCCTCAGTGAAGAAAGTGCGTTTTCTCCTACGAATCCAGGTGGTCTCCAGGGCCTTGCTAGGAGCTCATCCCACGCTTGCCCTAGCTAAAGTGCCAAGTGAACGTGACCCCGAGCCTCAAGGTAAGCACGAGTGTCTCCCAGCAGCAAAGTTTGGTGCGCAGCCATCTCCATGAACCCTGACTCCTCTACGGCTTTCCGTAGGCCTGAGAGAGTCGCGTATGAATTCCCTTCTGAGGGAGAGCGTGTGTGCTGGGAGTCCCCTTTGTGTTTTCCGAGCCACATGACACAGCACAGACGGTTGGGGTCAAGTCTTTCTATGCAGAGGGAAGGGCAATGAACTGCTTCTCGCTTGCATAGCTTGATTTCTACAGCTGTAAGGCAGCCCCAGGACAACGTTTCTGCCAGTATTACACTCAACGTGGCTCTCCCTCTGTGGAGGCCCCCTGAACTGCACGGAAAGAAACCCTGAGCCTAAAGTGCATCCTGGCAAGTCTTACCTGTCATCTCTCTGTTGTGACCAAGGTACACTGTAGGTCCAGCCTGACAGAAAATACAGGAAAACCGGTAAAATTGGGAGGCATTTGGACTCTCCGAAGTCACCTCGGCCTGACTTCGTCATTAAGCGGGTAACGCTGCTCATGGCATGCAAAGCACGCCGCGTCCAAACACGTGTGATCATAGAAAGGCCCAGTGTGGCTCAAAGTCTCCAGTCGTCAGTCCGACAGTGCCGGTAAATGCGCTGTGGGGTCACGTTGGAAACAGGAGCATGCGGGAGAAGCCCGACTTTCCCCCTTTGGAGAGCAACTTCGGTGCAGCTTCCAAGCTGCCTGAAAACCACACCAGCAGGACACTATTCACGCCACAGATGCCTCTGACGAGCAGTGAGATTTTCCAAAAGAAACCAGGTGCTTGCGACTCCTTCCTGGGCGCTCACCCCAGGGCACAGTGTAGCTAGAGTGCCAACTCAATGTGACCTCTAGTCTCGAGGTAAGGTGCACCTTTCCCCACGACCAGAGATAGGGGTGCACCACTTTGCAGGAAGTCTTCGTCAATGGACGGCTTTAGCTTTAGTATGCCTCACAGCGCTCAAGACTCTCACGTGGGCACTTCTCTCCAAGGAAGGACACTGTGTACCAAAAAGCCTTCGGAGCACAGTCAAGGGCTACACAGCTCTGGGAACACCCCTCACTCTGCAGTTGGAGGGGCCGGGAACTAAGTTGTTCTCCTATGGCGAGCGTTCCACAGCTTGGAAACAGCCTCAGGAACGCGGTTCTCGGCAGCCTTTCTTTCCATGCGGGTCTGCCACGTTGAGGAAACCTACGCTGCCCTGAAAGAAACCGCCGGGGCTCCAATTCAGTTTGGGGACTCCTGCTCGACGGCCCTCTAAGTGATGCCGAAAACTAGACTTTAGGTCCAGCCCGAAAGAAAGTGGAGATTCACCCTGAGCATTCCTACGCATCTGGAACATCCAAAGTCACCTTAGGCCTCCTGAGGCCTTTTAGAGGATTATGCCATTCACCACAGGCAGAACACACTGCATCCACAAGTTTCATCGCAGAGGGCCGAACTGTGTTCCAAGGGTCTCCTTTGGGTTGTCAGGGAAGAGAGGTGCCTGTGCTGGGTGAGCCAGGTTGTAATTGAGAAGCCTGGAGGAAGGCAGCGTTTTCCCCATTTGGAAGGTAGGTAGTGGCGGCCTCCAGGCTGACTGAAAGACATTGCTGTTACCCGTCTGCCGGTCACTTGTAGGAATGCCTCAGTGAAGAAAGTGCGTTTTCTCCTACGAATCCAGGTGGTCTCCAGGGCCTTGCTAGGAGCTCATCCCACGCTTGCCCTAGCTAAAGTGCCAAGTGAACGTGACCCCGAGCCTCAAGGTAAGCACGAGTGTCTCCCAGCAGCAAAGTTTGGTGCGCAGCCATCTCCATGAACCCTGACTCCTCTACGGCTTTCCGTAGGCCTGAGAGAGTCGCGTATGAATTCCCTTCTGAGGGAGAGCGTGTGTGCTGGGAGTCCCCTTTGTGTTTTCCGAGCCACATGACACAGCACAGACGGTTGGGGTCAAGTCTTTCTATGCAGAGGGAAGGGCAATGAACTGCTTCTCGCTTGCATAGCTTGATTTCTACAGCTGTAAGGCAGCCCCAGGACAACGTTTCTGCCAGTATTACACTCAACGTGGCTCTCCCTCTGTGGAGGCCCCCTGAACTGCACGGAAAGAAACCCTGAGCCTAAAGTGCATCCTGGCAAGTCTTACCTGTCATCTCTCTGTTGTGACCAAGGTACACTGTAGGTCCAGCCTGACAGAAAATACAGGAAAACCGGTAAAATTGGGAGGCATTTGGACTCTCCGAAGTCACCTCGGCCTGACTTCGTCATTAAGCGGGTAACGCTGCTCATGGCATGCAAAGCACGCCGCGTCCAAACACGTGTGATCATAGAAAGGCCCAGTGTGGCTCAAAGTCTCCAGTCGTCAGTCCGACAGTGCCGGTAAATGCGCTGTGGGGTCACGTTGGAAACAGGAGCATGCGGGAGAAGCCCGACTTTCCCCCTTTGGAGAGCAACTTCGGTGCAGCTTCCAAGCTGCCTGAAAACCACACCAGCAGGACACTATTCACGCCACAGATGCCTCTGACGAGCAGTGAGATTTTCCAAAAGAAACCAGGTGCTTGCGACTCCTTCCTGGGCGCTCACCCCAGGGCACAGTGTAGCTAGAGTGCCAACTCAATGTGACCTCTAGTCTCGAGGTAAGGTGCACCTTTCCCCACGACCAGAGATAGGGGTGCACCACTTTGCAGGAAGTCTTCGTCAATGGACGGCTTTAGCTTTAGTATGCCTCACAGCGCTCAAGACTCTCACGTGGGCACTTCTCTCCAAGGAAGGACACTGTGTACCAAAAAGCCTTCGGAGCACAGTCAAGGGCTACACAGCTCTGGGAACACCCCTCACTCTGCAGTTGGAGGGGCCGGGAACTAAGTTGTTCTCCTATGGCGAGCGTTCCACAGCTTGGAAACAGCCTCAGGAACGCGGTTCTCGGCAGCCTTTCTTTCCATGCGGGTCTGCCACGTTGAGGAAACCTACGCTGCCCTGAAAGAAACCGCCGGGGCTCCAATTCAGTTTGGGGACTCCTGCTCGACGGCCCTCTAAGTGATGCCGAAAACTAGACTTTAGGTCCAGCCCGAAAGAAAGTGGAGATTCACCCTGAGCATTCCTACGCATCTGGAACATCCAAAGTCACCTTAGGCCTCCTGAGGCCTTTTAGAGGATTATGCCATTCACCACAGGCAGAACACACTGCATCCACAAGTTTCATCGCAGAGGGCCGAACTGTGTTCCAAGGGTCTCCTTTGGGTTGTCAGGGAAGAGAGGTGCCTGTGCTGGGTGAGCCAGGTTGTAATTGAGAAGCCTGGAGAAAGGCAGCGTTTTCCCCATTTGGAAGGTAGGTAGTGGCGGCCTCCAGGCTGACTGAAAGACATTGCTGTTACCCGTCTGCCGGTCACTTGTAGGAATGCCTCAGTGAAGAAAGTGCGTTTTCTCCTACGAATCCAGGTGGTCTCCAGGGCCTTGCTAGGAGCTCATCCCACGCTTGCCCTAGCTAAAGTGCCAAGTGAACGTGACCCCGAGCCTCAAGGTAAGCACGAGTGTCTCCCAGCAGCAAAGTTTGGTGCGCAGCCATCTCCATGAACCCTGACTCCTCTACGGCTTTCCGTAGGCCTGAGAGAGTCGCGTATGAATTCCCTTCTGAGGGAGAGCGTGTGTGCTGGGAGTCCCCTTTGTGTTTTCCGAGCCACATGACACAGCACAGACGGTTGGGGTCAAGTCTTTCTATGCAGAGGGAAGGGCAATGAACTGCTTCTCGCTTGCATAGCTTGATTTCTACAGCTGTAAGGCAGCCCCAGGACAACGTTTCTGCCAGTATTACACTCAACGTGGCTCTCCCTCTGTGGAGGCCCCCTGAACTGCACGGAAAGAAACCCTGAGCCTAAAGTGCATCCTGGCAAGTCTTACCTGTCATCTCTCTGTTGTGACCAAGGTACACTGTAGGTCCAGCCTGACAGAAAATACAGGAAAACCGGTAAAATTGGGAGGCATTTGGACTCTCCGAAGTCACCTCGGCCTGACTTCGTCATTAAGCGGGTAACGCTGCTCATGGCATGCAAAGCACGCCGCGTCCAAACACGTGTGATCATAGAAAGGCCCAGTGTGGCTCAAAGTCTCCAGTCGTCAGTCCGACAGTGCCGGTAAATGCGCTGTGGGGTCACGTTGGAAACAGGAGCATGCGGGAGAAGCCCGACTTTCCCCCTTTGGAGAGCAACTTCGGTGCAGCTTCCAAGCTGCCTGAAAACCACACCAGCAGGACACTATTCACGCCACAGATGCCTCTGACGAGCAGTGAGATTTTCCAAAAGAAACCAGGTGCTTGCGACTCCTTCCTGGGCGCTCACCCCAGGGCACAGTGTAGCTAGAGTGCCAACTCAATGTGACCTCTAGTCTCGAGGTAAGGTGCACCTTTCCCCACGACCAGAGATAGGGGTGCACCACTTTGCAGGAAGTCTTCGTCAATGGACGGCTTTAGCTTTAGTATGCCTCACAGCGCTCAAGACTCTCACGTGGGCACTTCTCTCCAAGGAAGGACACTGTGTACCAAAAAGCCTTCGGAGCACAGTCAAGGGCTACACAGCTCTGGGAACACCCCTCACTCTGCAGTTGGAGGGGCCGGGAACTAAGTTGTTCTCCTATGGCGAGCGTTCCACAGCTTGGAAACAGCCTCAGGAACGCGGTTCTCGGCAGCCTTTCTTTCCATGCGGGTCTGCCACGTTGAGGAAACCTACGCTGCCCTGAAAGAAACCGCCGGGGCTCCAATTCAGTTTGGGGACTCCTGCTCGACGGCCCCTCTAAGTGATGCCCGAAAACTAGACTTTAGGTCCAGCCCGAAAGAAAGTGGAGATTCACCCTGAGCATTCCTACGCATCTGGAACATCCAAAGTCACCTTAGGCTCCTGAGGCCTTTTAGAGGATTATGCCATTCACCACAGGCAGAACACACTGCATCCACAAGTTTCATCGCAGAGGGCCGAACTGTGTCCAAGGGTCTCCTTTGGTTGTCAGGGAAGAGAGGTGCCTGTGCTGGGTGAGCCAGGTTGTAATTGAGAAGCCTGGAGGAAGGCAGCGTTTTCCCCATTTGGAAGGTAGGTAGTGGCGGCCTCCAGGCTGACTGAAAGACATTGCTGTTACCCGTCTGCCGGTCACTTGTAGGAATGCCTCAGTGAAGAAAGTGCGTTTTCTCCTACGAATCCAGTGGTCTCCAGGGCCTTGCTAGGAGCTCATCCCACGCTTGCCCTAGCTAAAGTGCCAAGTGAACGTGACCCCGAGCCTCAAGGTAAGCACGAGTGTCTCCCAGCAGCAAAGTTTGGTGCGCAGCCATCTCCATGAACCCTGACTCCTCTACGGCTTTCCGTAGGCCTGAGAGAGTCGCGTATGAATTCCCTTCTGAGGGAGAGCGTGTGTGCTGGAGTCCCTTTGTGTTTTCCGAGCCACATGACACAGCACAGACGGTTGGGGTCAAGTCTTTCTATGCAGAGGGAAGGGCAATGAACTGCTTCTCGCTTGCATAGCTTGATTTCTACAGCTGTAAGGCAGCCCCAGGACAACGTTTCTGCCAGTATTACACTCAACGTGGCTCTCCCTCTGTGGAGGCCCCCTGAACTGCACGGAAGAGAAACCCTGAGCCTAAGTGCATCCTGGCAAGTCTTACCTGTCATCTCTCTGTTGTGACCAAGGTACACTGTAGGTCCAGCCTGACAGAAAATACAGAAAACCGGTAAAATTTGGGAGGCATTTGGACTCTCCGAAGTCACCTCGGCCTGACTTCGTCATTAAGCGGGTAACGCTGCTCATGGCATGCAAAGCACGCCGCGTCCAAACACGTGTGATCATAGAAAGGCCCAGTGTGGCTCAAAGTCTCCAGTCGTCAGTCCGACAGTGCCGGTAAATGCGCTGTGGGGTCACGTTGGAAACAGGAGCATGCGGGAGAAGCCCGACTTTCCCCCTTTGGAGAGCAACTTCGGTGCAGCTTCCAAGCTGCCTGAAAACCACACCAGCAGGACACTATTCACGCCACAGATGCCTCTGACGAGCAGTGAGATTTTCCAAAAGAACCAGGTGCTTGCGACTCCTTCCTGGGCGCTCACACCAGGGCACAGTGTAGCTAGAGTGCCAACTCAATGTGACCTCTAGTCTCGAGGTAAGGTGCACCTTTCCCACGACCAGAGATAGGGGTGCACCACTTTGCAGGAAGTCTTCGTCAATGGACGGCTTTAGCTTTAGTATGCCTCACAGCGCTCAAGACTCTCACGTGGGCACTTCTCTCCAAGGAAGGACACTGTGTACCAAAAAGCCTTCGGAGCACAGTCAAGGCTACACAGCTCTGGGAACACCCCTCACTCTGCAGTTGGAGGGGCCGGGAACTAAGTTGTTCTCCTATGGCGAGCGTTCCACAGCTTGGAAACAGCCTCAGGAACGCGGTTCTCGGCAGCCTTTCTTTCCATGCGGGTCTGCCACGTTGAGGAAACCTACGCTGCCCTGAAAGAAACCGCCGGGGCTCCAATTCAGTTTGGGGACTCCTGCTCGACGGCCCTCTAAGTGATGCCGAAAACTAGACTTTAGGTCCAGCCCGAAAGGAAAGTGGAGATTCACCCTGAGCATTCCTACGCATCTGGAACATCCAAAGTCACCTTAGGCCTCCTGAGCCTTTTAGAGGATTATGCCATTCACCACAGGCAGAACAACACTGCATCCACAAGTTTCATCGCAGAGGGCCGAACTGTGTTCCAAGGGTCTCCTTTGGGTTGTCAGGGAAGAGAGGTGCCTGTGCTGGGTGAGCCAGGTTGTAATTGAGAAGCCTGGAGAAAGGCAGCGTTTTCCCCATTTGGAAGGTAGGTAGTGGCGGCCTCCAGGCTGACTGAAAGACATTGCTGTTACCCGTCTGCCGGTCACTTGTAGGAATGCCTCAGTGAAGAAAGTGCGTTTTCTCCTACGAATCCAGGTGGTCTCCAGGGCCTTGCTAGGAGCTCATCCCACGCTTGCCCTAGCTAAAGTGCCAAGTGACGTGACCCCGAGCCTCAAGGTAAGCACGAGTGTCTCCCAAGCAGCAAAGTTTGGTGCGCAGCCATCTCCATGAACCCTGACTCCTCTACGGCTTTCCGTAGGCCTGAGAGAGTCGCGTATGAATTCCCTTCTGAGGGAGAGCGTGTGTGCTGGGAGTCCCCTTTGTGTTTTCCGAGCCACATGACACAGCACAGACGGTTGGGGTCAAGTCCTTTCTATGCAGAGGGAAGGGCAATGAACTGCTTCTCGCTTGCATAGCTTGATTTCTACAGCTGTAAGGCAGCCCAGGACAACGTTTCTGCCAGTATTACACTCAACGTGGCTCTCCCTCTGTGGAGGCCCCTGAACTGCACGGAAAGAAACCCTGAGCCTAAAGTGCATCCTGGCAAGTCTTACCTGTCATCTCTCTGTTGTGACCAAGGTACACTGTAGGTCCAGCCTGACAGAAATACAGGAAAACCGGTAAAATTGGGAAGGCATTTGGACTCTCCGAAGTCACCTCGGCCTGACTTCGTCATTCAAGCGGGTAACGCTGCTCATGGCATGCAAAGCACGCCGCGTCCAAACACGTGTGATCATAGAAAGGCCCAGTGTGGCTCAAAGTCTCCAGTCGCATTCAGTCGACAGTGCCGGTAAATGCGCTGTGGGGTCACGTTGGAAACAGGAGCATGCGGGAGAAGCCCGACTTTCCCCCTTTGGAGAGCAACTTCGGTGCAGCTTCCAAGCTGCCTGAAAACCACACCAGCAGGACACTATTCACGCCACAGATGCCTCTGACGAGCAGTGAGATTTTCCAAAAGAAACCAGGTGCTTGCCGACTCCTTCCTGGGCGCTCACCCCAGGGCACAGTGTAGCTAGAGTGCCAACTCAATGTGACCTCTAGTCTCGAGGTAAGGTGCACCTTTCCCACGACCAGAGATAGGGGTGCACCACTTTGCAGAAGTCTTCGTCAATGGACGGCTTTAGCTTTAGTATGCCTCACAGCGCTCAAGACTCTCACGTGGGCACCTTTCTCTCCAAGGAAGGACACTGTGTACCAAAAAGCCTTCGGAGCACAGTCAAGGGCTACACAGCTCTGGGAACACCCCTCACTCTGCAGTTGGAGGGGCCGGGAACTAAGTTGTTCTCCTATGGCGAGCGTTCCACAGCTTGGAAACAGCCTCAGGAACGCGGTTTCTCGGCAGCCTTTCTTTCCATGCGGGTCTGCCACGTTGAGGAAACCTACGCTGCCCTGAAAGAAACCGCCGGGGCTCCAATTCAGTTTGGGGACTCCTGCTCGACGGCCCTCTAAGTGATGCCGAAAACTAGACTTTAGGTCCAGCCCGAAAGAAAGTGGAGATTCACCCTGAGCATTCCTACGCATCTGGAACATCCAAAGTCACCTTAGGCCTCCTGAGGCCTTTTAGAGGATTATGCCATTCACCACAGGCAGAACACACTGCATCCACAAGTTTCATCGCAGAGGGCCGAACTGTGTTCCAAGGGTCTCCTTGGGTTGTCAGGGAAGAGAGGTGCCTGTGCTGGGTGAGCCAGGTTGTAATTGAGAAGCCTGGAGAAAGGCAGCGTTTTCCCCATTTGGAAGGTAGTGGCGGCCTCCAGGCTGACTGAAAGACATTGCTGTTACCCGTCTGCCGGTCACTTGTAGGAATGCCTCAGTGAAGAAAGTGCGTTTTCTCCTACGAATCCAGGTGGTCTCCAGGGCCTTGCTAGGAGCTCATCCCACGCTTGCCCTAGCTAAAGTGCCAAGTGAACGTGCCCCCGAGCCTCAAGGTAAGCACGAGTGTCTCCCAGCAGCAAAGTTTGGTTGCGCAGCCATCTCCATGAACCCTGACT